>NC_083236.1:72154409-72388696 GCF_032191835.1 Heteronotia binoei | reverse complement strand
AACCTAGCCTAACCTAGCCTAACCTAGCCTAACCTAGCCTAACCTAACCTAACCTAGCCTAACCTAACCTAACCTAACCTAGCCTAACCTAGCCTAACCTAACCTAACCTAACCTAGCCTAACCTAGCCTAACCTAACCTAGCCTAACCTAACCTAGCCTAACCTAGCCTAACCTAACCTAGCCTAACCTAGCCTAACCTAGCCTAACCTAGCCTAACCTAACCTAACCTAACCTAGCCTAACCTAACCTAACCTAGCCTAACCTAACCTAACCTAACCTAACCTAACCTAGCCTAACCTAGCCTAACCTAGCCTAACCTAGCCTAACCTAGCCTAACCTAGCCTAACCTAACCTAGCCTAACCTAGCCTAGCCTAACCTAACCTAACCTAGCCTAACCTAGCCTTACCTAACCTAACCTAACCTAGCCTAACCTAACCTAGCCTAACCTAGCCTAACCTAACCTAGCCTAACCTAGCCTAACCTAGCCTAACCTAGCCTAACCTAGCCTAACCTAGCCTAACCTAACCTAGCCTAACCTAGCCTAACCTAACCTAGCCTAACCTAACCTAGCCTAACCTAGCCTAACCTAACCTAGCCTAACCTAACCTAACCTAGCCTAGCCTAGCCTAACCTAACCTAACCTAGCCTAACCTAGCCTAACCTAGCCTAACCTAGCCTAACCTAACCTAACCTAGCCTAACCTAGCCTAGCCTAACCTAGCCTAACCTAACCTAGCCTAACCTAGCCTAGCCTAACCTAACCTAGCCTAGCCTAACCTAACCTAGCCTAACCTAGCCTAGCCTAACCTAGCCTAACCTAGCCTAACCTAGCCTAACCTAGCCTAACCTAGCCTAACCTAACCTAGCCTAACCTAGCCTAACCTAGCCTAACCTAGCCTAACCTAGCCTAACCTAACCTAACCTAGCCTAGCCTAACCTAACCTAGCCTAACCTAGCCTAACCTAACCTAGCCTAACCTAGCCTAACCTAACCTAGCCTAACCTAGCCTAACCTAGCCTAACCTAGCCTAGCCTAACCTAGCCTAACCTAACCTAGCCTAACCTAGCCTAACCTAACCTAACCTAACCTAGCCTAACCTAGCCTAACCTAACCTAACCTAACCTAACCTAGCCTAACCTAACCTAGCCTAACCTAGCCTAGCCTAACCTAACCTAACCTAACCTAGCCTAGCCTAACCTAGCCTAACCTAGCCTAACCTAGCCTAACCTAACCTAACCTAACCTAGCCTAACCTAGCCTAACCTAGCCTAGCCTAACCTAACCTAGCCTAACCTAACCTAGCCTAACCTAGCCTAACCTAGCCTAACCTAGCCTAACCTAACCTAGCCTAACCTAGCCTAACCTAGCCTAACCTAACCTAGCCTAACCTAGCCTAACCTAGCCTAACCTGACGACATCAGAGGGTGAAGCTGTGTTTCTCAGAGCTCTGTGAGTGAGTAAGCAATTTTGCAATTTTCACCTATTTTTATAATTTTTTCTTGGAATTTTTTTTACCCCCCTCATTAGAAGACCCTTCCCCCCCTTTTTAAGGGGTTTATGGAACCCCCCCCCCGGCTGGGGGGGGCTCAAATGAGCAACGACACGAAAATCTAGATCAGGCTCTGAGGCCTAGTTTTTCCCTGAGAGCTTTTGTAATGGAGACTTCTGATCTAGGCCTGAGTGCTTCTGTTGCCTCTCAAAGCCAGGAATCCCCATCAACTCCTGCAGATTTAGTGAACTCTGTTGCTGAAGGCCTTGGGGGACCTGTTGTGAAGGAGGGTGACCTGCAGCAGGCCCCTGGACAGGAAAATTTGGAAGGAGCTGATTCTAAACAAGCGGCCATTAAGGCAGCAGCCATTATACAGAAGGACTTGAAAAGTTTTCCTGTAGATGGGCAACAATTTTCTAAATTGCCTTTGTGTGCAGCTGCTATAGAGACTGATAGTGTCTCTGAAGTTGAAGATCTAGTTGAGCATTTGGTTGAAGTTGAAGGAGAAAGGGACCTTTCTCTTCACCAGGAAGATATACACCTTAGTATGGAGACTTTACCCTCCACAAATCTGATTAATGACACGCCAGAACAGGCAGAAATCACAGTTTCTGGAGACCCATTTACTCTGACCCCAATTGAAGGCGTGGATAATTCTGATAACTCTCCCCCCACACCTATTTCACAGTCTCAAGGCTTGGGGGTTGCACCTATGGACCTATTAGAGCAAACTGAGGAAAGGGAAGCTTCCCTGAGACAGTCTGTACAGGAGGTTTCTCTACTAGCAGAGTCCTCAGTATTACCTACTCAGAAAAGACAAGCCTCTGTATTAGGGGAAAGTGCTGCTTTGTCCTTAAGTTTCAGTGCTCCAGAGGACCATGTCCCTATGGAGGGATCCTTTATTTCTGCCGAGAGAGGTGAAGAAGTTCAGGGCCCTGTGACACCCACTCACCTTAAATCTCCCAGCCTACCCCCTTCCATTAAAAGGCCAAAAAGAGAAAGGGCACAGTCTTCAAAGGTCATCCAGGGAGGACTGTTTGTACCTGAAGGTTCCTCTGAGTTTTCTACTCCAAAGAGGCCTGTGATGAGCACTATAGCCTGCAGGAACATTTGTGAATCCCTCTTTCCTGGCCTGTTATCCCCATCGGAACCGACCCCTGACCTTATGAGATCCCCAAAGAAATGCCCTCAAGGGAAAGAAGCTAAGATCCTTGCTTCCTGGGATCAGGAGAAACAATCATCTCTCAGTGATGGTTTAGCCATCTTAAACCCTAAGGTGATACAAAAGACAGATTTGGCAAAGTTTTGGGGCTTTTTTCTGTTTCATCTTCGGATGCCAGACGTCCTCACGATTAGTCTGGACAAACGCAGGAAAGATGACATTATTGACATGCTAGACAAAATGAAGGAGCTCTTATATGACTTTTTGTTTAACAAACGGGAAGATGATGAGGACCCGGATTTATTGGACAGAATCCTTTACGCCCGTAGCTTGTCCATTAAAATTACGGAACGCCTGCTGATTGGCAGGAAACCCAGGTCCTCGCTAGAAGAGTACCCTTTGTGGTTAACCGATTCGGGTTTTTTGAGTATGTTGAAAGATTTCCTCAGACTGGCAGAATATGTGGATACAAGGGCGGACTATTACCTTTGGGACATCGAAGGATCCGAGATGACTCCGGTCTCGAGACAACGATGGGCTGACTGGCTCAAGGCGGCCGTCCACGCTATGAAAATTCGTATCCGACGGAGGAAAGACCTTGAGGACAACCGACAGGGAACTCCGGGAGGAGAGGCGGTGACGACTGGAACTACATCTCGATGGGCCCTATATACCTGCCAGGGGGAACCTGCTTCTCAGGTCCCCCCGCAAACGGGTGAGGATTTGTCTCCTGGCACCTCAGAATCCAAAAGACAGACTGTTCTCTGCTCTGCTCCGCCTCCTCCCCCTTTTACTTCTTCTTCTACTACTTCTTCTACTACTGCTCCTATTTCTTCCTTCTCGACTACCTCTGCTTCTATCTATGGTCCACCACTTATGACCTTTGCTCCGGCTATGGGAAGGGGGGCAACAGTGGATTTTCTTTCCATGCCATCTAAGACAGTTAAATTTCAAGCTACAGGGGAGTCTGAAAGATTGAACCTCAAACCCCCTAGGAAGGCTTCAGCTAGAATTAGCGTGAAGGAATTGACCAGGCCACGTTCTAAATATGATACATCTGAAACCCCTTCACCACCTCGAGCTTTAGCAAGTAACTGTAAAACAGCTACGGGGAAACTTAGGAAGGGAATACAACCAGACCGTCCAGCTCACACTCTTTTGACGTCTGGATCATCCGCTCAAGTCTATACTTGCTCAGAACCTGTACCTCCTGTCCTTGGCATTAAAGGCCTACACTTCAGAGCTAGTGATATACATGTTCCAGCTGGCTCTTCAAAGGGCTTTTCGATGCTGAGGGAGAGGGAGGTTATGTCAGGTGTGGAATCTCTGAGCTCCAGCGGAGGGGAGGATGAAAGGTGTGGTGGAGAGGGGGGAAACGCCAATTTCTTGGCTTCGTTGGGAACCTTGGTGGAGAGACAGAGCTTATCTACCCAGATGGTTGAGGGGGAGGAGGGGAGGGAGATGGAGATAGGGAAAAGGGAAGAACCTTCACAACATCTGTCCTGTCCAGAGTCCTTGTCCACTTCTTTTTCATCCTCAGTCCCGACCTTAACTCCAACCGCACCTGCTCACGAATTGCTGGAAAGCACGGAATACCTTGCCGGAGAGCTACCGACACGGGCAAAGGCATCGGGGACTGGACCTCGTCCTACAGGGGCGGCGGACATTGAACTGTCTCCGGTTATTCCATACATGGTGCCTAAGGGTCAGCGTCCTCCGAAGCGTCAACCGGAACCCAAGAACGCATCGACGGGCCGCAGTAAGCCTTTAGACAATACTTTGCACGTTCCGGCTCTTAAGGACAATGTTACCGGTGTAACAATTGGGGACAATGAAGTACAGGAGTCTACAGTAACTTTGGTTGGTGAATTATGTCATTCTAATGCCTTTAATGTTTCTAAGGCCTCTAATACCTTTAATACCTTTGATACCACCGCGACCTCTGATGGCGGTTATGCTGGTAAGCACAGGATGATTGATGTAGATTATTCAGATGATAAGGGGGAGGGTAAATTGGACCCAAGGAATACGCAGAATGATCCTAACTCGATAGAGTCGGTTACTGTCTTAATTGCACAAGAGGGGAACACAGATAATTGTTCCAACCCCTCTACCCAGAAAGCTATTAAAGGGAGGACTGGGCTCAACAATGTTCCTACATTTCCGGTCACTGAGTTGCCTATACTGATTGGAGATGCACCCGAGGGTACAAGGTCTGCTTTAGACATGGGTACGGTTCACAAATCCCGTCAATCAGACAAACCAGATAAGCTCAATGAGACTAAGGAACTCGGTCTCTCACAGAAAACAGATCATAAAGGGACCCCAAATAAAGCTTCTCCGGTCAGTATTGGACTCGCCTCCCTAAAAGACCACTCTGTGATCCAACTCACTAATCCAGGTCCCTCGATTTCCTCAGCAGACCTGTCGGGTTTGACAGATTCATCAGTGGGCGGTAAGACTACCCAATACTCTCGAGAGGGCAAACCTCGAGGGGCTGAGGGTTCTTCCTTCTCTTACGCCAGCGCCGTACAGGGTAGAAATCCAAGGGCTCAATCGATGAGTGGCAACCAGGTTACCCCGCTTAGCGATTTGAGGGGTCAAAACTCACAATCGGAACAGTCTCGGGGACCCGCTAGAGGTGAACTCCCTAGGAGAGCGGTTAATTACGAACAGGAAAGAATGCTCGATGATAAAATTCTAGAGGAATTTTTTAACGAAGATATGGATGCAGAAGATTCCTTTGACCCTCGACAACGTTTTGTCACTCGTTTTAGATATAGGGGGAGTGACCCCCATAAGTTGTCAGACACTTATATGATCGACACTATTCTTGGGGATTTTTTGGATGTCCCTTGTGACGACATTTTAGCCGTTATTTGCCCTCCGGGTATGAGGGAAACAGATGTATGTGTTGTTTCTGAATTGGCTTTCCAAAGATTCTGGGCTCGGATTCGAGCGGCTACCGCCCGCTTTTCCGATCCTCTGGCCGACTTTGACATTGTTCCTTTATTTCGGGGAGAAGCAAGGGTTTTAACGGTGTCTTTAAGAACAACCACTGTACCGGAGGAGGACATAGAATATTGGCTGACGCAACACTGTAGAATACTTATGGCTCCCAAGAAAAAACTGAATACTAATGGCATCTGGACAGGGGAATACAAAGCCGTCATTGCTCTTCAGAGAGACTCGAAAAGCCGACTTCAGCACTTACCTAAATATTTTTTTTAGGTCCAGAAAGGTGTGTGACTAGATATAGCGGCCAACCTCCCGCCTGTTTCCTCTGCGGAGGATACGGCCACATACGTCAGGACTGTTCCTCGCCCCTATGTTCTAACTGTGGGGAGTTTGGTCACCTGTCCACGGGGTGTAAGAAGGGAATTTTTTGCAACCTCTGTCGACAAATGGGTCACACTTATTTGTTATGCCCCTACGCCTTTTATAACATCCAATATCCTAAAGCGTACGAAAGGCTTAAAGAGACTCACTCCGATTTTAGACAACAAACATCTGCCAGACACACCTCCGCTTCTACTTCGCCTAAGAGAGGAGCAACTTCAACAGCCCCCTCCGTGAATGCTCCAGATCCTGACCCTCTACCTGTAGGAAAGGTGCAAGATACCCTAACCGATACACTAACCGAACCCGAAGAACAACTAGGCTGGACTCAAGTCTCACGGAAGAAGATGACTCCCGTCAGGGGGATGGTATCTAAGGGTGTTTACAAGAAATTCAAACCTACAAAAGAACAGGAAGTCAACATGGCTTCACGAAATCGTTTTGAAGCCTTACAGAAGGAAGAGGACCAAGGACTTCGATGCCGAGAGGACCAAAGGCCAAATGTGTGTGAGAATAGACAAGGGAAAGATGGCGATGACCGCTCAGTTGATATGTTAGAGAATGAAGAGGATGAGGAGTCGGGGGATGACGAAAAGGCCACCTCTGCAACAGTTAAGAACACATTACCAACTTCTCACTTTTTCTTCAACACTTCATCGCCAAAAACCTCCGGCGGGACAACCAACACAGAGAAATATGTCACCAACCTGAGTCGTTGGGGGAAGATGGTGACAGCTCTGGATGAAACCGAATTGGAGCAATTGATTCGTGAGATGAGGCAGGAGTATGCAGCGGCCAAAGACAATTTGGAGCGACAGGAGACCGCATTTCGGCGGATGTGGAAACAAGGTACGACACCATCGGGTTCTAAAGCCGAGGAAAGAAAGATTCGTGCTTATGAGTCGAAGAAACCCCGCTTAGTGGAACATCTTCAGATAGTTAGAACCCAGCTCGCCATGGCCACCAACGAGGCGGATAAAAGAAGGGAACTGAAGGACGTGGCTCGTATGGAGGAAGAGTCGGCAGGCTCAGACTCGGACCTCTCTGACATGGAATTCGTGGAGGCAGAAGCCAAAGACAGGCAGAAAGACACAGAGCGGGATGCCGAAAAGAAACCAAGAGGAATGGCCCAAACCGATCCAATGGACTCGAAAGACACAAACCAGGATGCAGACAATCAACAAGAGCCTCAGGAAAATCTCGAAGTTCATCAGATTTCGCAGGAAGGTACTCAACAGGGAGAGGGGCAACCGGCAATCCAGCAGCATACGCTGCTCGCTTCCGGACAACAAGGCGAAGTTCCTTCTCGACTTCCATCACCTCTTGAAGCGGATAACTCGCAACCCTGTCCTACTCTGCCTCCCAATCAGGAGCTTTACCTCTTACAGCCTCATCTGTACCCTTCGCCCGTCAACCTAAGTAAAGGGGATAAGACTTCTGAGGAAGCTTCCCCTTTACCCCCCAGTGAAGCCGCACTTCCCTCCCCTAGGGAAGGGGCGGGTAATCAAGGTTTGCCAACGCTCGAGACAACTGTAAACAAGACGGAGACTTGCTAACAGCCAAGACCCCCTTTCCCTTTATATCTCAATTTTTTCTTTATCATGGCCCTCTCCATCTTATCTTGGAATTGCAACGGGCTTCGGCAGCCCTCCCGGAGAGAGGAAATTTTTTACGCTTGTGCCCATATTCAAACTCACATTTTAATTTTATTGGAAACTAACATCAGCTCTCCGAGAGAACGGAGTGAAGCGCAACGGGATTGGACTTGGGGACCTTCCATCTGGTCGCTCAAGCTCGAGCACGGGGCGGGGGGGATAGGGATTTTACTCAAAGCATCCAGCGAAGTCCAGACGATAAGGACGATACACGCCTCCCCCGGCCATTTAGTCGTATTAGACTTCAATTTCCTGACTCACCCTGGCCCCTCACTAGTTAAATATAGACTGTTGGCGCTTTACGCTCCCGTCGATGTTAAGAAACGGAGGGCTCTCTGGGAGGTCTTAAAAGATTTCTCTCGAACCCACAGAACGTTAATAGTGGTGGGAGACTTCAACAATCGCTCGGAGGAGGGGGACAGAGTAAGGTGGGGGGACAGCGGTCCGGCACCCGCCAAGCCTTTAAATGTGGAAGAATTACAACTAAAAGCTTTCTTGAAAGACCACTTGGCTCTGACGGACTTGGGCTTAAGCCACACGGGTCGTATGGATTTCCTTCCCACTCACCACAGGGATTTTTTCGTAAAGAAATTCGGACACTACAGTGAGAGTAAAATGACCTACTACCACCCTCTAAACCTCAGCAGGATCGACCGATTCTGGTGTCCCTCATCTCTGCTTCCGGCTCAATTGAACTTAATCTTTACGATTTGGTCGGACCACGCCATGTTGCACGCCGTTCTTTCTACCCCTGCCCGACAGGCACCCGCACAGCTGCGATGGAGGCTGATGGACAGAGATCTTAAGGCCTTTTTGATGCTAAGGGAACTCCGTCAACTGATCTCTTATCACAGCTTATTCGTCAACGAAGACTCCATCGTTACCTGGTGGGAAAACCTTAAGAAAGCGATGAAGAAGACAGCGATGAGGGTCAAGGGGATTAACTCCTCAAAAGAACTGAGGGACTATCATAAGGCCATTGCCGGATTCCTGAGCATTCAGTGGAGAAGGGACAAGGGCATGGCCTATGATAAGGAACGCTTGGCTCAGCATCAGGGCACCATCAAATCGTATCAGCTAGCGCAGCGGCGGCAGCGGCGCTTAACTTTTCTGGCGAGAGCATCGGGACCCCTTCTCGTTAAAGGGGAATGGCAAAAAGATCGGCAGTCTACTCCGATGACCCGCCTGACGCTCCTGAGACCGGAGGCACCCACCGGGGACATCGTCGGCTCGAGAGACATCGCCTTCTACCTCTCCGAATTTTATAACAAATTCTATGAGACCCCTCCCAACGAAAGAGACGCCGTTTCGAATATGGAAAACATAGCACTTTATCTGGACTCCATCGAGAGCTGGAACTGCCGATTACCGGAGAGCGTGCAATCCCAGATGTGTTCTCCCTTTACCGAAGAGGAGGTCGCTTCGTCCATCGGTTGCGGAAGAAGGAATTCGACTCCAGGACCTGACGGTCTGTCGTACGCTTTTTACAGGGAACTTAAAGACCTCGTTCTCCCGATTTTAACCAGACTTTTCAACTTCATGCTAGAACGCGGTCAGGTGGGAACAAGCTTTAAAGAGGGAGTGATGATCTTTATTTTTAAAGGGGGGGATCCGACCAAGGTAACCAATTGGAGACCGATCACTATCTCCAACGTGGACTACCGCATCTTCACCAGGGTCGTGAATAATCGCTTTAAAGCCGTCATAGGGTCGCTCATCGATCACGGGCAGACGAGCGCGATACCGGGACGTAAAATGGTACACACCACGTGCACCTTTAGGCAGGCTTTCCACTCCATCAAGAAGGAACGGAGAACGCAGAGGTTGCTGCAGTTGGATCAGAGCAAAGCGTTCGACCGGGTGTCGCATCAGTTTTTATGGTCCCTGTTGGCCCGATGCTCCTTTCCGGTCGTACTGATCGATCTGCTGAAACACCTGTATTCCGGCGCTAGGGTTCAGCCGTGGGTGGACGGACAGAGCGGCCCTTTCTTCGAAATACACCGTGGTCTTCGACAGGGGTGCCCGCTGAGCCCTCTGCTCTACGTTCTAACCCTGGAACCTTTGTTACGGGCGGTAAAAACAGACCCTCTCATCAAAGGATTCGCTTCCACCGAAGTCCCTACTTTCCGTCTCTCCAGTATAGCACACGCAGACGATACTTACGTGTGGCTCTCGGACCTCCAGGATCTGGAGAGGACCAAACGCCACATTTGGCGGTACCAACGGGTTTCGGGAGCTCGTATCAACCTCGACAAGAGCAAGCTCTACTTGTTAGACGGAAAGTCCGAAATCATCTCGGTGAGCTCTGTTGAGTCTTGCACGGAACCCACGGAGCAAAGGTGTCAATGCGAATCCTCCTCAGTCCCTGACCCGATCCCAGTAGGAGACAACGTATTGAAAATCCTGGGCATCTCCTTCGATTTAACGGAAAACGGCTGGAAGGAGAACTGGTTCAGATGGGAGAGCGCAGTGTCCAAGAGGCTGGAATGTTGGAAGAACTGGCGCCTCTCCACTAGTCAGAAAATCCAGTTCTTTACCACGTACTGCATCCCCGCGGGGAATTATCTGGCAGGTGTTTTCCCCCCACCCGAACCCATCGTGGCCTCCGTAACACGAAGGGTGTTCTCGTGGCTTTTCGGCACCTTAAATTTTCCTTTGGCCAGAGCCGTATCCTACGACAGACAGCAAAACGGAGGGCTAGGACTGTTGGAAGTAGGCTTATGGTTTTTGTGCAATTTTTTCAACGTGAACTGGGGGTGGCTGGGTGATATTCAGAACTTAGGTTCGGATCCTACCTTAAGCTTGGAAGGCGCGCGCTTGCACTTTTTAAAATCTTGGATGGCAGTTTCTTGGGGAAAGGCGTGGTGGGTGGAGGAAGGACGTATCCCCCGGTTAAATTTGCACACCGCTAGAGCCACACCGACCTTTTTACTGGAAGTTTGGAGGGCGGTGAAAAGGTATCAGTTCACGGCTCACCTGGTCAAGACCTCATGCTCGGGAGAGAAGGGCCGAACGGGGAAAATGTACTGGGAGGTGTTGAAAAAGGCTTTTCTTGACCCTTACTACCAGAGAAGGGCTCTAAAGAACACCATCTCGGCTTACCTGAGAGAACCCACGTTCCCCATCCCCAGCTTTTCTGATGCGTCCATCCCCTTTTACTACCGGGACTTGAGGTGGCGGGCTTATCATCAGGTACTATGGGTGGGGGGGCAACGGTTCGGACTACCGATGGAACAGAAGGCCTGCCCCAGGGTAGATTGCATCAGTTTTCTTTTGTCAGACCCGGGGAGGTTCGCGGACCAGTACAGAAGAGAGGCCACCATAGAAACCGTACAGCACGCGGTATCCGCATGCGTAGCCGTTCGTAAAGAACGCGCATCCGTAGCCAGGACTCTTCGTTGGCCGTACTTGTTGCACCAACCCTGGGAAGTGATGGTCTCGGGATTAGAACCTCCGGAGGGGTACGGTCACCCGGGTCAACCATGGCCTCCGGCCGTTAAGGGTCACGGGGCGGCGATCTTATCCTCTCAGAACGTACCGCGTAAGGTGCCGTGGTCGTTGGTCCGTTTGGTTAATTTAGTTATTCTTTACGTTGTGTTTCAAAATAGACGACAGGAAATGGTATCCAAAAAGAGCACTCCCACAAAGAACACGGTGATGAGAGTCACACAAGCCCTTTCCCAAGTCAAAATGTGGGAGAAACAAAAGACTAAGGAATCTGTATGGTGGAAGAGGTGGAAGTGGTTTGAGGTGGTCAATCCGCCCGTTCCTTGAGAAACATTTATTTAAACTTTAATAAAGTTTAATAAAAAATTAATTTCTTTCCTGAAACAAAGTAAACTTTTCGCTGTTGTTGAAGTCCACATCTGACAATTTCGTTTGTACAAAAAGTTATATTATGGTGTAATTATGTAACGGTATAGCTTTTAATTTCTGTAACCTAGGGTATGCAGGATCAGTATATGATGTATTCTATGGTACTTAGAAAATGTAAATGACATATTATGAGAGACATATCTGTATTTGAAATAATTTCTCTTTGTTTGTATGTGGAAAGGATAATTTAAATAAAAATCATTATTTTCCTAAAAAAAAAAAAAATCATTATTTTCCTAACCCTAACCCTAACCCTAACCCTAACCCTAACCCTAACCCCTAACCCCTAACCCTAACCCCTAACCCTAACCCTAACCCTAACCCTAACCCTAACCCTAACCCTAACCCTAACCCCTAACCCCTAACCCTAACCCCTAACCCTAACCCTAACCCTAACCCTAACCCTAACCCTAACCCTAACCCTAACCCTAAACCCTAACCCTAACCCTAACCCTAACCCTAACCCTAACCCTAACCCTAACCCTAAACCCTAACCCTAACCCTAACCCTAACCCTAACCCTAACCCTAACCCTAACCCCTAACCCTAACCCTAACCCTAACCCTAACCCTAACCCTAACCCAGGCCGCAGGGTGACCATTATACCTATCGATGTTCCTGTTTCATTTGTTGGACCCGTCTGATGTCTGAAGCATAATCTCCCTTCTCCACCTTCTGGAAAGATGGCTGCTGCACAATTTCCTTACTTCCTATTCACAACCTTACTTTTTTACCCAAAGCGATCGTTCAAACTTCTGGCAATTTCAAGTGAAAAAGTAGGAAACCCCAGAATTTCACCAGATCCAATTTTTTTTGGCACTTCAGGAGTTAAAAATTGTAGGCCCTGCATCAAAGGAGCCTTCTTCACTGTTGGCCACTGTTCCAATAATTTGTTTTCTTTGGTCATCATTATTTTTCTCGGGGTGGTTTGTGGCATAATGGTATTTGAAGGTTTCATCCCTGTCAGTGGCAAAACCTCAGGGAAGAACAAATGAAATAAATCTTGGTGTAAAGCCACCTTATTTCCCTTTCCCATAGGTTCATCTGATACCATGCTCTCCTGATGTAATAGGACCCTTCCTTCTTCTCCCTCATATTCCAGTACTGTATGTACATCTTGTAAGTTTTGTCCCTCCTGTCCCTGAGGGTATCAGTTTCATTTTTCACACTGAGCACTTCCAAGGGACTCTAGATCCTGAACATGCTCTGACTTTGGATAATCCTGTTCTTGGGGAATGTCTGAATTTTCTTCTTCTTCCCCTAAAGACAAAGGTAAATTTGTAGATGTAATTTTAATGTCTTCCTCCATCCTTCTCTTTTTAGGGTGTGGGGGGGCTGGGAGAGAAATAGGTGATCTTTCCTGATCAGGAGAGAAAAGTCTCTGTTGTTTTTGTGAACTCTGTTCCCTATAGGTAGTTGTCTCAGGGCCTATGGTCTTAGATCTAGACTGGAAAATAGTCTGAAGAACATGTAGTTTTTCCTTCTTTAGAAGCCAAAGTATTGCATAATATAGTTTTCTGTCTAGCCAATTAGACAGAGCAATTCCTCATCTTCTTGTAATTTCTCATCTAAATAATTCACATTGCTTTCCAACTGAGAAAGACTGGATCATGAGAGAATGAATATAGTGAAAAGGAGGAGGGAAACCCCATTGCACCCGGGGACTCCTGGCAAAAACAGCTGAGGGGGGGAGGGGCAAGACAAAAAGCTCTTACCTTGAATTACACTGTGTTGGTCTTAAAGGTGCTTTTTGTATTTCTTCCCTGGGATTGAGGAGCCCAGCAAAGCAGCGTTTCTCTTTTGCCAAAGGGAGAGGGAGGGAGGAAGAGTCTCAGCCAATGGAGGAGCTTGGCTCTGGAGCTCTGCTGTGTGATTGAGAGAGCCTGGCATAGCTCTAGCTTTGACTGAGAGAGCTTTAGCTGTGCCAGGTTCTCTCAATCACACAGCAGAGCTCCAGAGCCAAGCTCCTCCATTGGCTGAGACTCCTCATCTCTCCCCATCCCTTGAGGAAGAGGGAGGGGAGAAGGGAAAGTGTTAGGAGAGGCTGCTTTGCTGAGCTGCCTCAATCCCAAAGAGAAAAATGAAAATTGCAGCAACAAAGGCAGAAGAGAAGGAGAAGGAAGCAGACCATGGCGGACTGCATAGAAGCCCTCTGGGGGCCAGATTAAGTAGCAGGATGGACATTTGATACACCTATTATAGGGCATATATAGCAAGAGGGACACTGTTTGTTTTGAATCCCTTGCTCAGTCTGGTGCTGTGCTAAAAGTATTGTTGTGAACATTTTCTTTTAAATAAATACTTTATACCTTTGGACACTGGTAGTGGGCTCTCTGTACCACATTGTCTTGAACATGCTAGCGTGAAGGTGGTCAGTTGGTATAATATATTTGTTTCAACGCAATGAAGAGGAGAGGTGGTAGTGATCATAACTCTTTTATTAGATACAGCGTGGTATAGAGCTGCACTTGAATACTGGAAACTGGGCCAACAGGGCCAATGATATATACACTCAAAGTTCCCACACTAGCATGCTATTGGACTATTCAAACCATCAGGGGGGCCTGTGATTGGAGGAGGGCAGCAGGGGTTTGGATCCTGCTGTCTATTGTTCCTGAGTCCCCAAGCTCAGTCCTAGAGGCTCCAATGAGCCAGGCAAGAACTCCATATAATAGCCACAATTCAGATCACATATACAACATTTGGCAAGGGGTTGTTCCTCCAGGGGTACACAAGGCAGTAAACGGTCCCAATGATGACCAGGTGTTGGGCAGTGGAAGTTGCAAAGCCTGGAAGGGAAGCTGGGAGTCCTGACCCTCCCAGCAGGCAATTCCTACAAAGGCCAGGTGGTGGCAGCAGTTACCCAAGAAAGAGAAAAGCTTCTCAAGGTGTTGAGAAAACTTTTGAGAGCAAGGTGGAACAGGCCCTGCAGGCCTGAGCAGGCCCGTTCTGCCACACCAACCATCTGAATTGCACCCAGAAACAAACTGGTAGCCAGTGATGCTCTTTCAGTACTGGTGAGATCAGGTTTCTTCCTGTTTGTACCAGGAAACAGCTTGGCAGCTGCATTCTGAACCAGTTAATAGCCTCCTGAAAAGCATGTGGTGTCAATCTACCCTGGATGTTATCTGGGCATAGATCATTGTGGCCCGGTCAGGATCACAGCCCATATTCCAGCTAGAGTTGCTATGGATAATATGTGCCATGGATTAATTTTTGGACCTTCTCCTGCAGGGCTGGATCTGATCTAAAACAGAAGCTGGAAAGTTCACAGCTGTAAATACTACACCATAAATGTATTTATAAATAATTACAGGTATATTTTCTGCAAAAATACAATTACAAATACTGTACAACTCCGTGATATCAAAAGATGCAGAAATCTCAAAAGATACAACATTGACTCAAAGGAATTGATTCCTGCACTGCTGAGATGAGTTGCTTCTCAACGGAGAAAAAGTCTCAGTGCACCTAAGTTTTGCAAAATCCCCAGTCTGGAGTATAATATCTTATACAGAGATGCAGTCTCTTCTCAACCGCCCATGTAGACTATGGAAGAGTATGGATGTCCCCCAAAATGACAAAGGGTTGCTAGCTGAGATCAGCCATTTCAGTGTGACGCAGTAACAAAAAAGGCTAATGCTGGGGGTGTATCAACAGAGGCATAACATCCAAATTGGAAGATGTCATAGTCCTGCTGTACTCTGTACTCAAGACTGATATCTGACAGCAATGTTGATTCTGTGAACTAAGGCAGATCATGAAAAGGAGGGCAGAAAGGCTTGCGTCAGGGCCCCTTTTTACACACCCCAGGAAATGCTGTTCAATACTTTTGCAGTCAGGCAACAATTTCTCTCCAGGCCAGTTTTGCCAGGGATCCTGGAGAGGTTTTTGTTTTTGTTTGTTTGTTCGCCATCTTCTGTGAAGGTTGGAGAAAACTTAATGAGAATGACATAGAAGTGTGAGAAATATAAGCAAAATATTGGAAAATGTGACTTGGATAAAGCAGTTGCGAAACAGGAGAATTTAGACCGGCTATGTCTGTAAACTGATACTGAAAGTGTGTTGGAGTATTTTGTGCCTACATTGTACAAATCCGGACTTATTTTTAAAAGTAAAAGTTGAAATATCAAACCAATATTTTTGAGTGGCTTTTTTGAAGATCAGAGACTGATAAGAGGTGTATTCTACACGGAGCTGTTGCTTATTTTCTGTCTCCTATCCATGTGACTTTTTTTCTGTTGTTCATCTTCTGGAACAAAAGCAGGGGTCACTGGGGTGTGTGAGTAGGGGGAAGGCACTTCTGAATTCCCTGCATTGTGCATTCCCTGAATTCCCTGACATTGCTGTCAGATAGCAGTCTTGAGTACAGAGTACAGCAGGACTATGGCATCTTCCAATTTGGATGTTATGCCTCTGTGCATTATGCAGGGAATTGTACTAGATGGCCCTGGAGGCCCCTTCCGACTCTATGATTCCTCCAAATCCCTCACCCTTGCAATTGAGACAGTGGGCTTCTTCAGAGCACAGGCCTGTCTGTTTGGCTTTAGCAACACAGAGGGATGACGCTAGATAAACAGGAGGCCCAATAATGAGCTCACTGCAAGGCACATCAGATGGGGCTGCTCTTCAAAAACAACTACTACAATTAGATCCAAATAAGGTGGTTTGCCTGTGAACCAGAAAAACTTATTTCCTCCATGTGACACCTGCCAGTCCCCCCCCCCACACACACACACACCCTGGCTCCAGTGCTGCTGCTGCTTCTAACCTTCAGAGCCTGGCCTGGCCTAGATCTCACCTGCCCAACAGACAGCCTCTCCCTTGATGAGGCCAAGTACAAACTGTTCCTCCAAGCCAGCACCTTCCTTTCTCTGCCCTCCCATGGAGATGTTTGTTCTGTCACACCCGCGCCAGGTGCTTTGGAATGAGCTAGCAACAAGGAGAGGATCTTTAGCCTCAGCACCTTTAAGAAGGGCACATGTCTTCCCAAAGGACGTCAGAACAGTCTGAAGAACGCAGGCAAATTACAGAGAAAATAGATGCCATCTCTTGTGGGTCAGCCAGGACTCCCCAGGAGAAGATCCTCTGAGTCAGCAGAAGCTTTTTCAGCCTCTCCCTGTTCTGGAGGAACCTGCGCGCCCTTGAGATCAGGGCCCTGCGGGACTTATTGCCATTCCACAGGCCCTACGAAATAGCTGTTCCATCAGGCTTTTGGGCATCCAAATTACTTCAGCTTCACCTTTCCATAGCCCCTCCCCAGTGCCTTGCAGTCCTCTGATATTTCCAGACACTGGAGTTTTTGGTGTTACTTATATGTATGTCCACCCCACACATACGCAACATAAGGCATGGGTTCTTGTTATTAACTGTGATTCATTTATTTATTGTTTACTATTTATTGTTTACTGTTTTATCTTCTGATGTTTATGATGTAAGCCACCCCACCCATTTTGGGGACAGGGTGGAGTATAAAATGAATAAATGAAATGAAATGGAAGAAGTTGGCAAGCAAGAAGATGAGCTGCAGGCTGGTCGGAGTTTACGGTTGACAGCTGATGCAGAGCCACCAGCACCTTCCAGCCCTTCTCCAACAGAGGAGACCCAGGTGAGCGCTGGGAACAAAGGCTTAGAATGGAGCTCTGGGAAGGAAGATGAAACGTGCCTCTCCTGGCCTGACCTCAGCTGCTTGCTGAAGATGTGTAGCTACAGGGTTCCTCTCAAGCAGCTGGCTGCAAGAAAGACCTTCCAGCAGACCCTTCTAAATGCTAGCCAAGGGAAACTGCTCCATGTGGAAGCAGCAAGTCACTAACCTCTTGATTCAGTGGCCACAGTTCTCTTCTGCACCTCCTGGACCAGCTCTTGACTCTCACTCTGGAATCTTGCTCCCTGTGCTTGTGAATGGCCTTGGACTGTTGAACCTTCCTTCCTGTATAACGCTCGGAACTGGCCTTTGCCAGGGGCGGATTAACCATTAAGCAGACTAAGCACACGATTATGTGACTTATTGGGTTGCTTGTGGACCCAGTGAATGTCAGCACCACAATGGGCCATTTGACAAATGGTGTTGCAATTTTGTCAGTGGGAAGCCAAAGAGATACTGTTCACAGAGGATATTTTTTAGACTAAAAGCCAATGGTGAACACTACAAGAGAGAATGGCTGTTGTACTCTCCTTCAAAAGGATCAGTTTACTGTTTTGTTTGTAAACTATTTGCACCCAAAGGGTCAACGCATTTTGCTAGAAATGAGGGATTCAGTGACGCGAAACACTGCTGTAATTGACATCCATGAAAAAAGTACAACTCACCGAGATGCCATGTTGACATATTTAACTTGGAAACAAGGCTTAGGCTTGACACAGCCACTGGAAAAACAAATTGAAGAGGAGTACAGTTACTGGGAGAATGTACTTCGGTGTGTTGTAGCAGTCATTTGCACACTGGCTGAACGAGGATTGGCATTCCGAAGAAAAGTGGAAAAAATTGGGTCTCTCAATAATGGGAATTATTTGGGGCTACTCGAATTGATGTCGGTTTGACCCATTTTTGGCTGCTCACATCACAGTATGGGAAAGGCAACCCTTCATACCTGTCCAAAAACGATATGTGAGGAACTTATTGAGTTAATGGCATAGAAAGCGTACTCCGTCATCATTGACAAAATTAATGTTTCTGGGTACTTCGGTCTGTCTGTGGACTCAATGCCTGATCTTTTGCATGTTGACCAACTGAGCATGGTGCTCAGATACTTGCAAGGACAGCCAGTTGAATGATTTATCACATTTTTGGAATTACAAAACCACACTAGTGAAACTATGGTACAGCAGGTGTTGAAGTACTTATGTGATTGTAAATTGGATTTTGCTAAATGTAGAGGGCAGTCATATGACAATGCTGCCAACATTACAATGGCATGCAGCAAAAACTTTTGGATGCAAATCAGTTTGCCATTTATGTACCCTGTGCAGCTCATTCACTAAATTTAGTTGGATGAAGTGCTGTGGTGGCAACCTCTGAATCCCAGAGCCAGGAGGCAACATCAGGAGAAGGCCTCGGCCTCTATGCCCTGTTGTTAAACCCCCAAAGGAAATGGCTGGTCATTATGTGAGACTGGATGCTGGACTACATGGGCCCTCCCTGGTCTGACCCAGCAGGGTTCTTCTGAAGTTCTTCTCAGGGGAAGGCCTTGGCCTCTCTGTCCTGTTGTTGGCCTTCCAGAGGAACTGTCTGGCCACTGTGTGAGACAGGAGGCTGGACTATGTGGACCCTCCTTGGTCTGATCCAGAAGGGTTCTTGTGATGTTCTTCTTAGGGGAAGGCCTTGGCCTCTCTGCTCAGTTGTTGAACCTCCAAAGAAAATGGCTGGCCACTATGTGAGACAGGATGCTGGACTAGATGGACCCTCACTGGTTTGATCCAGCAGGGTTCTTCTTACGGTCTTCTCAGGGGAAGGCCTCAGCCTCTCTGCCCTGTTGTTGGCCCTCCAGAGAAACTGGCTGGCCACTGTGTGAGGCAGGAGGCTGGACTAGATGGATCCTCACTGGTCTGACCCAGCAGGGCTCTTCTGATGCTCTCCTCAGGGGAAGGCCTCAGCCTCTCTGCCCTGTTCTTGGCCCTCCAGAGAAACTGACTGGCCACTGTGTGAGACAGGATGCTGGACTAGATGGGCCCTTACAGGTCTGATCCAGCAGGGTTCTTCTTAAGTTCTTATGCCGAGTCAGTGATTGTTTTATAATGAAGAAGAGAGACGAGACTGGATGCATATGTTACCCTTCTCTTGGAGTCTCAGAGTGGCTTACCATCTCCTTCACTTCCCCTCTCCACTACAGACACCCTGTGAGGTAGGTGGAGCTGAGAGAGCTCTTTCAATAAATTGCTCTTAAGAGGAACAGCTCTGTGAGTCCTTGTGACTGACTTGAGGTCAATGACCATTAGGATCTCGCTGGTATGATCTTTACATGCTTTCAGTACCCAGGGTGGACTAGAATCTACAGCACAAGTAGTGGCCTTCACAGATCCCCAGATCCTAGAACCACAGAATCCCAGAGATGGAGGTGTCCTCTAGCCCAACCCCCCACTCAATGCAGGATCAGCCTAGAGCATCCCTGACAAGGGCTCATTCAGCCACTGTTTAAAGATTGCCGGTGAAGGGGAGTTCACCACTTCCTGAGATAGCCCACTCCACTGCTGAACTTCTCTTACTGTAATATAGATTCCTTATATCATATATACCATATATTCCTTATATTCAGCCAATACCCTCCCGCCTGACATTGGAACCTACCCATCTTGTCCATTCTGATCCTCCCGCTTCCACCAAAGGGCTCCACATGACCCACAAAGTCATGCATATGGGGGCCCAACATACAAGGCAGGTGAAGCTGAGAGTGACTGGTCCAGGGTCACTCAGCAGATTCCTTGCCAAACCAAGTGCAGGGTGAGAGGGCTGCTGTTCCCACCTTTTGGGTTTGGGCTTGGTGCCCTGGGATTAAGGGAAAGGGGCACTGTTACCAGGCAGAGACTTTGGACGGTCATGGGGCTTTCCAGTCTCCCAGGAACGTGAAGGAATGGAGCTTGAGTGCAGTTCTTCTCCAAATGCATGAGGATTTGAGGAAAGAGCTCTTTCTTTAGTCAACTGCCCCGGGGGCTAGAGCTGGACCTTTTTAAGGATCATCTAGGAAGGGCCATAGGTGCTTAGCACCTGGAAGGGTCAGCCTCCAGTTTAAGAAAGGGTCAGGCTGTGGCTGAGGGGAAAGGCCTTGTTCTACCTGGTTAGGTGGCTGGAAAGACAGATATGCTGGCTGGAGGGCCACTCCCAAGACTTGATGGTGTCCTGCTGCAGACCCTGTAAAAAGCCTCAGGGTGTGGTCATTGGATAAACAAGTGTCCACAGTAGCAGGGCCAGTATTTTTCCAGACCAGGACTGCCAGTTGGCTCATTTGTTTGGGTCAGATCTTGCCACTTTGGTCCATGGAACAGTCACCGCCAGACTGGACTACTGCAATTGGCACTGTGTAGGGCTACCCTTGAAAGCACTTTGGAGACCACAGGTGGTTCAAAATGCAGCTGCCAGTTGCTTACTGGAACATCATAATCGGCTCACGGTACTCCAGTTCTGTGGCTACGCCAAGTAGTCTCCAGATCTGGAACCCACAAACCTATGGGGTCGCCTCTCCTGCTACAACCCCTCACATATACACCCTTTGGTCATCGTCTAGGGGCCTACTGCAAGTGCCTGGTCCCAGGGGGCCTTGGTTGGCTATCACCAGGGGAGGGGCCTTCTCAGTTGTAGCCCCTACCCTGTGGAATACTCTCTTGCAAGACACCTGTGCCGTCCAGGGATGACCTTTGGAGGGTAACCATGTTTGGGCTGTTTTTATTAGTGGTATGGAGATGGCAATATATTTTAATGTTAATATTTTATATTCATTTTTATTTTATCTTATTGGTTTTAATGTATGTCACCACAAGATCATTTGAATGAACGGCAACTAAACAATCTAATAACCCATGAAGAGCTGCTGCCAGGCAGAAGATGATATTGGATTTATATCCCACCCTCCACTCTGAATCAGTCTCAGAACAGTTACAATCTCCTTTATCTTCTTCCCCCACAACAGACACCCTGTGAGGTGGGTGGGGCTGAGAAGCTCTCACAGAAGCTGCCCTTTCAACGACAACTCCTACAAAAGCTCTGACTGACCCAAGGCCATTCCAGCAGCTGCAAGTGGAGGAGTGAGGAATCAAACCCGGTTCTCCCAGATAAGAGTCCGTGCACTTAACCACTACACCAAACTGGCTCTCAAAGACAGACCAAGGCTCTGATTTGGCATAAGGCAGCTTCCTATGTGTGGCTGTTGGAGGAACTGTGGTTCTGCTTGGGAAGCAGAAGGTCCCAGGTTCAATTCCCACCATCTCCAGGTTGTTGTTGTTATTGTTTTAAGGATCAGTCAGAAGGTGATGGGAAAGACCCTTTTCTGCCTGAGGCCTCAGAGAGCTGCAGCCCATCAAAGCAGACAATGGTAGCCTTGATGGACCAGGAGGGGGGTGGGGAAGGTCTGATTTCAGCATAAGGCACTTTCATATGTGGCTTAGCCCAATAACCCCTCCACAATTCCAGGCCTACAAGACATGGCTTTCAAGGCACAGTGGTGGTGAAAAACATATTTAAAGGGTATAGCTCAGTATGGCAGGAATCCAATTGCGGCTTAAAGATTAACAACATTTATTCCAGCTTGAGCTTTTGGCGGTCTAGCTTCATCAGGTGCCGGAAGTGTCCACACAATACACAGATGCATTTATATTACGTGCAAAGAGCAGGAGGAGGGGGGGCCATTACAAAGAAAGGCCAGTTTGAAGCAACATGTGAACAAGAGAAGAGGCCTCATAACACAGAAAGGGTGGGTGAGAGGCATTCCCTACATTTGACAGGGAGGCAAAGTAACATTAACCGCAAATCATTCTGAACTAAGGAAGGTGCAGAGTTAGGCACAATAACCATTGAAGTAAAGGGTACAGCTGAACTAACTAACATTTGTTATAGGTGGGAAATGCTGTTTAGCATCTATCATGAGTGAAAAATTGCGGTCCTTGTTCAGACCCAGGAAAGTGAGCACTGTAAAACATTATAAGATCTTTTCCTTCTGACTCTGCAGCTCCGCTGTTAGCAGCTTTTAGTATAATTGTATCCACCTAATGACTATACAGTTCAAGTATCTGCAAAAAGTGAGCGCTGACTCATGAATGCTTTTGCTGAAATGCATTTTCTAAAGGTCTTTAAAGTGCCACTAGATTCCTGTAGTGTTCTACTAGTGCAGATGATACAGTTGCCCACATGGAAGGGAAAACTGGCTTCCAGCAGGTCTCTTCTGCCCCCAGAACATGGCATGACTATAGATTTCATTAAATTGGGAGTATTGTTCCAATTGTGTATTAAAATGGAACTGTCTAGAATACTACCATAATGGCTACCTTATGAAAACCAACAGTTGTGCCCTTACCAACATTCCAATATAGAAACAAAATAATAATTTTTGAAGTTCACCCCCCCCCACTCTGGATTAACTGAAGGAGAGCCACGATCAAGAGGCTGTAGTGGCAGGAAAAGAAATGTCTACCAAGCATAGCATCTTCCTTCATTGTGGCAGGAATGCATTCTTTTCTTCATACATTTGCTCTGCTGAAAAAAATCTGACAATTGTAATGTAAAGTATTTACCCCCTTTCCTGCATTTACCTTCCTCACATGGCAGCCTGTCCTCTCAGAGGGGAGTACCAGGTCCAGAGCGGCAGAGTGGCTGCCCAGTGCGTTCCCAGGGCACAATAGGATGTCTGCCGAAGCAGTTAAACATTCTCTTAATGAAACAGATTCTGTTCCTACAAATTATAACCTTCTAATAGAACTCTATTATAAAGTAACATTGCCCCAGTTCCAATACAGTCGGGAGGAGTGTTTTGCTTGCTTCCCCACAGCACTGTGGTCCATTCTTGCATCTCCCAGGATTTTCTCAACTTTTCTCTGGTTGTTCTCAAATCCACTTTGCTGAAAACTTTTGGGAAAGATTGTAAGAAAGCCTAGATGGCTTCCACAACAGAAAAGGCTTTTTAAAAATGGAAGCTAGGAATTCAGGGAACCTGTTGCATACCAGCATAATATTATATCAATAGTATGGATTTTTTTTAAAATGAAAAAGTGCCAGAGGCCTGGGAGAGGGGGATTGTTACTGACAAGGAACTGGGGCAATGGGGAAACCTGCCCATGGGAGTCCTATTGCTGCTGTACTGTACTGGCGGCCATACCAGCAATGGGGAAACCACACAAGCTACTTCCCCTGTGGAAACTGCCATACACTGAGATGCTGTTTCTTCCTCCACTTCCTCTCTCCCCCAGAGAACAATACTCCAACTGTGCTTTGTTTCTTAGTTCCACTCATTCCAGGTCAGGGAAACAGGAAACAGGAACAACTTCAAAAACTGGATTCCTCAATCAAAATACAGTCTCTCCCCCTCAGCTTGGAAATGAACAACAGAATACAGTCACTCAGTTTTGACTAAATGACGCCCAACTGAATTGGCTTCTTCGATGTGGCAACACTAAATCCAACGATAAGTCCTTCTGCTCTCTCTCAGAATCCACAGCCTGGTAGCCGAGTATCTTTATAGCCCCTTTGCAAACTTCCTGCACTCTCTGGACCTTCTGAAAAGGAAGTACATTCCTCCATGCCTGGGAGACATTCACTGCATCTCGAGAGGTGATCAGGAAGGCTTCCTTCTTTCTACTCGGTCCTTGTCCGTGTGTTATGTTATAGATCCAGCTCTCAAGCTTGGGGGTCAACTGAAGATCAGCAAATGTGTACATTGCTGTAATTTCTGGTAAGGGATCCCTTACAAGATCTTCAAATCGGATCAACAAGTAACGATCTTTGAGAAAGCTTGGAGGCTTCAGAGTGGCGGTTTCATAAATCTGAACGTGGCTCCTGCAGATCTCCTGCAGAACTCTGTACTCAGGGTCCTCCACTTGAGAGCCATTGGTGTTCAGGACAATCCCATTGTCCCGGGCAAGGGCTTTGACTGACTGTTCCCGGGACTTCACAACTGCCCGGGGATCACGAACCAAATGGATGATTTTGAGGTTCAAGGAGGGGTCGGTGAGCAGAGGATAAAGCACTCTCAGGTCAAAAAACCGGACCTCCTTGATGACAATGTGGCTGTAAGTGTGGCAGGCCTCTTCCACTTTGCTGAAGGGGTACTTGCCGCAGAGGGTCTTACAGGCACCCTCTCTGGTGATGTCAGTGCGCGGGAAGTGCTCACAAGCAGGCTCCGTGCACAGGGCCCGGCTCACCGCCCACTGGAAGAGATGGGACAGGTTTCTGTTCCAAGGCATGTAGGCATCAAAGACGGACATGTCACACTTGAAGACGGACCGGATGAGGTCTCGTACCGCCATGTGCAATACCTTGGCGCTGTTTTGGGACATGGTGACCCACACGTGCCAGGCTGGCTCCATCAAGTAGAAGACGTCGGGATGCTGGCTGAAGAGCTGGCCCACGAAAGAAGACCCCGACCTCCAAGAGGAGAGGATGAGGAGGTGGGTCCGGGCTGGCTTCTCCGCTGAGGGAGCCGGGAGGGTGCCCTGCTGGGTGTACAGGAACAGCAGAAAACCCGTCTGGATCACCACCAGCACTGCCACGGTGGTGCTGGAAACGCGGAGCCTCGCCATGCCAGCCGAAGCAGCGGTGGCACTGGCGGCGGCGGCGGCAGCAGCCTGGGAGACTGCAAGGGAAAGGCAAAAGGGCGGCAGGTGAGGAGGAGGAGAAGGAGAAGGGGACGACCTCAGCCTGGGCTCGGCTGCCCTGTCCGAAAGCGCGGCCAGCCTGGGCACCTCGCCCTGCAGCTGAAGAGCCACCACTCCGGGCGGCCTGCGGGGTACAGGTGCGCCGGCGGCCGGGGAGGCGGGGAGGCGGCCCCCCCACCCCCACGCAGCCCTCCTGGCGGGAAGGGGCGGCCGGGACGAGTGCCCAGCCCGGGCCGGGGCCGCCGAGCGAGGAGGAGGAGGAGGAGAAGGACCCCCAGACGCCGCGGGACAAAAACGGCTCCCGGGAGCCCGCCCCCCTCGGGTCGAGGCCGGCCGGCCGGTGGGCGCTCCTTCCCTTCCCTTCCCTCCCCCTCCTCAGCCCAGCCCCGCCTGGCCCGCCCCGTCCAGTCCCCTCCAGCGGCCAGCCCGCCAAGAAGGAAGGAGGCAGCCCCGACGGCTGGGGAAGGTGGCGCCGCCCGCCCGCCCGCCCGGCTCACCTCGGCGGCTGCGGGGAAAGGACGGGGCGCTCGCTCCGTCCGTCGGCCCCCGGCAGGCAGGCAGGCAGGCAGCGCTTCCTTCCCGCAGACAATGAGCGGCTTTCAGACGTGGCCGGCCGAGCCCGGAAGGAGGTGGCGAGGAGGGGCAGGCCCAGCAGGGAAGGGGCCGCCCTCCCCTCCCCTCCCCTCCGCCTCCTCCTCCCCTCGCCCGAGTGCCCCCCGGCCTGGCCCGGCGGCGGGGCGGCCCGCGTAGCTTCACGTCGGGGCGGCAGGGAAGGCCGCGCGGGCAACGGCCGTTCTCTACCCCGCCCCGCCCCGCCGCGGCTCTCTTGCCTGGCCTGGCCTGGCTCTCCCGCCTTCCTTCCTTCCTTCCTTCCCGGGCGCAGCCTTGGGAGATGCTGGGCGAGGGGCAGGGGCGCCGTCCCAAAAGAGCATGGCCTAAACCCCCCTTTCCCCAAAGCTGGCCTTCTGGAGGCTTCGGACAAGAGCTCAAAAGCTTGCCCAGGGCTTTCTCTCATTCTGGGCGCTGCGTGCATTTGGCTGCTTGTGTTGGCGGTTTACATCTTTGTGTTTCAAATCACACCCAGCTCTTTTAGGCAGGGGGCAAATCAACCACACTCCAAAGACATTCACCAAATCAGTCACTAAAGCACAGGCTAGGCTTCTCCCCCCCCCCCCCCCCCACGAAACTGCAGACCATCTCCTCATAAAAGCACAATTATTTCACACTGGGCAGTCATGACTAAACAGAAAAGAAGAAAACAGGCATTCGGCAAGCCCCGTTTCACCTATGCTGCCGCAGCCGGCCACTCACACCTCCGTCCACCACAGATCCAGGGGGGCAGCCCTGCTGGTCTGAAGCAGTTGGGAGTCCTGGAGCGCCTGGCAGACCCACAAAGCTTTGTGTGCATGCACCCTTCTTCAGACAAGCTGACATTCTGGGCAAAACTTTGTTGGTCTTAAAGGTGCTACTTGACTCCTACCTTTCCCAGTGGTGGCATCTTGCCTTCGGAGTGCCCTCCCCTTGCTTCATTCTCCTTTAGGCACCAAGGCCAAAAGGGTTCCCAGTTGCAGCAGGAGCATCTCTGGCCAGAAAAAGGAATCCCTAATTTTGACATGGAGGTAAGGTAAGCTTCAAAAAGCCATGCAGCTTGGTCCCAGGGGTGTCCTGTTCCTTTCTGGCCTCCTTGCCTCTTGGATGTATCCCCCCCCCCCCAATTATTATAACTGCTACAATCTAATAATGTTGCATGCCACTGAGTTTTTTAAAAAGTTTATTATACCTGGCTTCTTCAGAAACGATTTAACGCAGCTAACAATGAAAATTATCAATACAAATATCCATTTGAAAAAATACATGAGTACTTTCAAAACAGTTCAGTAAAACTCATTTATAAGCGATGAAGTGTTGCCCTTTGGAACTGCAAGAGTCGCAACCTTTGGAATGATTCGGCTCCCCAGAATCACACTCAGAAGAAAGGCTTCACACATCGTCGTTTGAGCTGAATCTTTTTTCTTTTTAAGTCCACAGTCTGTTAGAATCCCATGGCATTTTCTGGACAGGCATTTGCTCACCTTTCTTTCTGAGCAGGTGGCCTGCTCACCCACCCCAGGAAGCCTGGTCCCACAGCACCCATCAATCCTCTCCCCCTTAATACATTTTTGAAAAGTAAAAAATATATATATCTCCTCCCCCCCGTTTCTGAGTCATCAGGCGTCAGCAGACAGAAGGGCCCTCTGAAACAGGTGCCCCCTTGACTCAGCCTGCGATGGCCCTGCCTGTGTGGAGCTCCGCTCTTATCTCGTTGCCTCTTTCCCCGTCCTGCGCCCCCTGCCAGCCTCCCTTCCTTCTCCAAGCTGCCACAGGAGACTGGTCACTCCATAAGACACACATCCACCCAGAAACTGCCTCACTTTATGCGGAGCCTAGATCCAGGTGGGCAGCCGTGTTGGTCTGAAGCAGAACAAATCTAGAGCCCAGTGGCATCTTTAAGACCAACAAAGTTTTATTCAAGGGTCTGAGGAAGTATGCGTGCACACAAAAACTCACACCTTGCATCCAAATTAGTTGGTCGTAAAGCTGCCAGTGAACACAAAATTTGTTTGCTTACTGAGCTCAATCTTGTTTATTTCATTTATAACATTACATCATTCTTTTCACTTCCATTTTATCCTCACAACCACCTGAGCGGTAGGCTAGGCAGACAGCAGGTGAGTGGCCCAAGCCTCCATGGCAGAGGGAGGATTCGAATCTGGCTCTTCTAGATCCTACTCTGACACTTTAACCACCACAGCACACCAGGACTTGTCTCATCCGACTGGCAGCAAATCCCCAGGATCTGTCCCAAATGAATGACATCTAAACCCGGGGATGGAGCCAGCCGTCTTCTGCATGCAAAGTCACGGGCCCTCCTCAGTCCAGTACACAGAACAAAGGACTGGAGAGTTGGATAGGTAATGAATTCGCCATTTGCAGACAATCATAAAGCAGAATTTAATTGAACCCTCAGTTTGCAACCACAGGCCTCACAAACAGTTCTTGGGCCAAAAATGAAACCAGCAAGTCCCCACGGGACACACAGACATGTATGCCAGGAGGCAGAGAGACATGTATGCTTGCACACAAAGAGGGGAAAAGAGATTCTACCCAAGATCTTTTAAAAATTATATGCCCCAAATGGGACTGCCTGCCTCCCAGCAATCTGCCAGTGCAGTAAAGAGGGGAACCACTTCTTGTGAGCTGCTCTGAGACTCTTCGGAGTGGAGGGCGGGATATAAATCCAATATCTTCTTTAAGGAGCAGCTCTTTAACCAGAGAGCTGTTATTCTGGGCAGGGCCAAGCAAAGCGGGGACAGCAAAGAGCAGGACATCATGTGAGCCCACCTCCTCTCAGGCCTATTGAAACAAGGGTAGAGGGAAAGGCCAGACTGCAGCCCAGGCCCTTCGGTCATTCCAGCCCTCAACAGAGATGCAGGTGATCACGTGACATTCAAGGACCTGTGAACTTCTGTCTGTATGAAACTCTGTGGATACTGGGGTACGCTAACCTGCTATATGAATTGTATGACTAGTAGCTGGATTGCATTGAGATTTATTATTCTGTATTGTTTTAGTTCCATTTAGGAAGCCAACATAGTTTGGACAAAGAACTAATCGAAACACAAAAACTTACCTTGTGATCGTTTGGCTTTTTGGAACTTGGCTCTTTGGAATTTGCCCTTCACAAGCAGTGGCCCACTCCTACAGGAACTATGATTTGTATACTTTGAAGAGGAATCATTATTAATAGGAGTGAGACCTAGTGGTTGGGAATTGAACTTTGGGACGTCCTAAGCATTGTGTTTGTATAATATATATTGTGCATTGGTTGTGGACCACAAGCCATATGAGAAAAAGTCAGAGATTAGTTTGATATGCCTTGCATTGTCTAAATATATTTTATTTCTATTATAAGACTGTGTAGTGGTCTGAACAGCGTTTTGTTTCCTTCTTCTCTTCTTGGCACTGTCCCCCCGCCTTTTCCTTCTTTTGTATATGAAGGAGAGGCAGCTGGACCAAGCCCCCTCCCCCGGAGAGCATCTTGAGCCATTTGCTGAGTCAGAATGATGCCGCACTTGCCTCACAAACAAACCCAGAGGCAAGGAAGGTGGCCGGGGGTGGGGGTCTTGAGGTGAGACAGGGACCAGTCCCGGGCAGACAGAGCAGAAGCGAGCCAAGGACCTCTGCATAACTGTGTTGCAGGCCACTCCCTGACCCTAGAAGAAAACACTGGCAGGCAGGTTGGGCTACTCCCTCCCTGCGGATCCTGCCTTCCCCACCCGTGGCTTATCTCTCTCGGTGCATCAGATGGGAACAGATGTGAAGCGGGAGGAAAGTGCTGGAGTTGACTGAAGGGAAATCAATTTCCTGCAGCTGGCCTGGGCTGGGCCAGGAGGCAGGTAGTTTTCACCCACCTCGCAGAAGGCACAGATGGCTACACTCCCTCTCCTTGGGAAGACGACATCATGGTGGAAGTTCTGTCCTCTGAGAAGAGGGGGCTTGCTGCTTCACTAGGCTTATTCTTAAAATCCCTGCGTAGATGCATGATACCAAGCCATGTCCAAAAGTCAAGGGTGAATTGCAGATACAAGCAATCAAGAGAGGACATCTCATTAACACAACTTTTGAAAGAAAAACCATCCTCTTACCTGCTAAAGAGCCACTGCATGGGCATACCCAGACTGCATCTAAAATACACTTAGATCAGGGGGGAAAGTCAAAGGAGGAGCAATTGCTGCTGTGGAGAAGACTCTAGTACCCAACAGCAACTGAGAAAGAACATTTCAAAGCAGGAAAGCCAATAGGTGAGCCAGCAGACAGCAAAATCATCCCCTTGCAGAGGGGAAACAGAACTGCCACGGATGTGCTTGGGTCTTGAAAGAGCAATAGCACACCGTCCCGGTGGGGAAGAACCCCGAAGAAAGTGAACGCAGGGCTACGTGGCTTCTCCTATAGCTGTTCATGTTTGATTGCCATTTTCAGGACTGGTGCTCTTTGTGGGACAAAATGGAAGAAGCTGGTAACACCGGAGCAGCGAACAGCACCTGATTCTGGAAAAGGAAGGGTTTTATTCTTTCACAGATCCAGAGAAAAATCAGTAGAAGGCAGACATACTGGATCCAGGCAAACTTGATCATTTCCCAGAAGCCTGGCTGATATGTAACAATAGTCAAGGAGGACTTAGATTTCAAAATATAAGCACACATGTGAAAAAATACACACTTCAACCACATCTAGCCAGAGCAATGGGAGATGGAGAATACTTTCAGAAAGTGTGTGTGTGTGTGTGGGGGGGGAACATAAGAACATAAGACAAGCCATGTTGGATCAGGCCAATGGCCCATCCAGTACAACACTCTGTGTCACACAGTGGCCAAATATATATACACACACACATACACACATTGTGGCTAATAGCCACTGATGGGCCTCTGCTCCATATTTTTATCTAACCCCCTCTTGAAGCTGGCTATGCCTGTAGCCGCCACTACCTCCTGTGGCAGTGAATTCCACGTTAATCACCCTTTGGGTGAAGAAGTACTTCCGTTTATCTGTTTTAACCTGACTGCTCAGCAATTTCATCAAATGCCTATGAGTTCTTGTATTGTGAGAAAGGGAGAAAAGTACTTCTTTCTCTACTTTCTCCATCCCATGCATAATCTTGTAAACCTCTATCATGTTACCCTGCAGTCGACGTTTCTCCAAGCTAAAGAGCCCCAAGCGTTTTAACCTTTCTTCATAGGGAAAGTGTTCCAACCCTTTAATCATTCTAGTTGCCCTTTTCTGAACTTTTTCCAGTGCCATAATATCTTTTTTGAGGTGCGGTGACCAGAATTGAACACAGTATTCCGAATGAGACCGCACCATCGATTTATACAGGGGCATTATGATACTGGCTGATTTGTTTTCAGTTCCCTTCCTAATAATTCCCAGCATTGGCCTTTTTTATTGTAATTGCTGTCTTGACATTTTCAGTGAATTATCTACCACGACCCCAAGATCTCTCTCTTGGTCAGTCTCTGCCAGTTCACAACCCATCAACTTGTATTTGCAGCTGCGATTCTTGGCCCCAATGTGCATTACTTTGCACTTGGCCACATTGAATCTCATCTGCCACGTTGACGCCCACTCACCCAGCCTCAACAGATTCCTTTGGAGTGCCTCACAATCCTCTCCGGTTCTCACCACCCTGAACAATTTAGTGTCACCTGCAAACTTGGCCACTTCACTGCTTACTCCCAACTCCAAATCATTTATGAACAAGTTAAAGAGCATGGGACCCAGTACTGAGCCCTGCGGCACCCCACTGCTTACCGTCCTCCACTGGGAAGACTGCCCATTTATACTCACTCTCTGCTTCCTATTACTCAGTCAGATTTTGATCCACAAGAGGACCTGTCCTTTTACTCCATGACTCTCAAGCTTACTAAGGAGCCTTTGATGAGGAACTTTATCAAAAGCTTTCTGAAGTCAAGGTAAACAACATCTATTGGATCTAATTTGTCCACATGTTTGTTCACCCCCTCAAAGAACTGTAACAGGTTAGTGAGGCAAGATCTTCCTTTACAGAACCCATGCTGAGTCTTCCTCAATAACTTGTGTTCATCAATGTGCCTACTCATTCTGTCGATAATGGTTTCTACCAACTTTCCCGGTATTGAAGTCAGACTGACTGGCCTGTAATTTCCCGGATCTCCTCTGGAACCCTTTTTAAAGATGGGGGTGACATTTGCTACCTTCCAGTCCTCAGGAACGGAGGCAGATTTCAATGAAAGATTACATATTTTTGTCAGGAGATCCACAAGTTCAACTTTGAGTTCTTTCAGAACTCTTGGATGTATGCCATCCAGACCTGGTGACTTATTAGATTTTAATTCGTCTATCAGTTGTAGGACCTCCTCTCTTGTCACCTCAATCTGACTCAGGTCTTTCAACACCCCTTCCAAAATAAGTGGTTCTGGAGCGGGCAAACACTTCTCATCTTCCACTGTGAAGATGGAGGCAAAAAATGCATTCAGCTTCTCAGCCATTTCCCTATCCTCCTTCAGTAATCCTTTTACCCCTTGGTCATCCACGGGCCCCTCTGCCTCCCTGGCTGGTTTCCTGCTTCTAATATACTTGAAGAAATTTTTATTGTTGGTTTTCATGTTTTTTGCAATATGCTCCTCATAGTCCCTTTTTGCCTGCCTGATCACAGTCTTGCATTTGATTTGCCACAGCCTGTGTTCCCTTTTATTAATCTCACTTGGACTGGCTTTCCACCGCTTAAAGGAGTCCTTCTTACCTTTTACAGCTTCCATTACTTTGTTTGTTAACCATGCAGGCCTTTTCTTATGCCTGTTTGTGCCTTTCCTAACTTCTGGTATATATTTTATTTGAGCTTCTAGGATTGTAGTTTTAAATAGCCTCCAAGCTTCCCCAAGGGTTTTGACTGTATTTACCTTTCCTTTCAGTTTCCTCTTCACATGCTTCCTCATCTCAGAGAATTTTCCCCTTTTGAAGATAAACGTGGTTGTGCTGGTCTTTTGGGGCTACTCTCTATTTATACAAATGGTGAAATCAATAACGTTATGGTCACTGCTCCCAAGCGGTGCAATCACTTTTAGAGGTCATCTACCAGTGGTGGTGAGGGGGGTCCTGATGCCCCTTTGCTCAAACTCAGTATCTGCTCTCTCTTTCATTGGCCCATCATTTCCTCACTTACATCTCACATATTTGGTCATAGGAGAGGAGCCTGCCACACCTCAGTCTGTCCAAGGCTCATCTCCCACCTTGTGTGCCCCCCCCCCCCGGCAGCAGCCTGTCTACTCATTCAGATCGGAGCATCCCATGCCAGGTTTACCCAACTCTACTCAAAACTGCCCTACCGCTCTCCTGTGTGCCAGACCGCCCAGCAGTCAAAAGGATATACAATCAGTTCCACTGGGTAATGGATGGTGGCCTGGATCACAAAAGGGTCACTGGGTGCTCTTCCAACCACCCAGATGGGGCCCGTGTCAGTAGACAAAACTGTTGTGACTGCAAAGAAAAAGCAGGATTTTGCCATCAATAACCAAAGTATTCTGGAAGAACACATGCAGACAAGTCTAAGCTGTTCTAGGAAAGGTTGTGTTGCATGCAAGCTTACCATTTCTCGCCTGATATGCTGCCACTATGTTCTGGAGATCATAATCCTGGGCAAAAGGGCTTGAGCCATTGATCACCGATACCTGCCACAAGAGCACCAACAGTCATCCTGAGAGGGACGACCTGCCACACTCTCAGACAGCAGCTACAGTCAACTGGGATAACTACAGAGGTTCCCATTATGAGCTTCCAGTCGCTTCGATGCTGAGGAGCCCTCAAAACCGTGGTACAGACATCCTCTGACCAAGGCTGTTCTGTATTTCTGGCAACTGCACTAATCCTTGATACCATCCCCTGTGCTAAGGACCCCAACAGGTGGATTATTATGCTGTAACATTTCTGCCATTTTAAAAGATGCTGTATGTTTATGCACACTTGTAAACAATATGTGACAGGAACAGTAATTCTGCATTTGCCCCACTGATTCCAAGAACTGTAGGCAGCTGCAGCAGCCCTTCCAACCCTCTTATCCTTTTCTGAGTCATAACAGCCTCCCACCAGACTGCACTACTGCAGACACACCTTTTACTGGCCTCCCCCCGCTGAGCACAGCATTTCACTCCAGCCACACCAGGCAGCACTCACATTGTATCTGTTGTCCAGCCCACAATGGCCAAGCGGCTGCCTCTGACGCAGCTTCAGGTCTCCGTTCACGACGACTCGTGACCCTGGCACAGGGGAGAAGGACTGGAGGTAGGCCATGCTCTGCATCACAAATGTGGACATTCTCTGAAACGGCAGCAGCAAGCAAGGAGCGGGGTTTGTCTTTGGCCTGACCTGCTGTCTCACACAACAGACTGCCTGCCTGGGCCTGTTCCTCTCCTCTTGTGTCTGTCTTTGGCTCAACCTGCTGTGTCACACAATGCAGGAAACTCACAAACTCCTCCCCCTAAATTCACAGGATCCTCACTGCTGTCAGATGGCCATCTAGCCTCTGTTGAAAAACCTCCAAAGAAGGAGAGGAGAGCCCACCACCTCCTGAGGAAGCCTGTTCCACTGAGGAATCGCTCTATCGGGAAGTTCTTCCTCATGTTGAGCCGGAAACTCTTTTGATTTAATTTCAACCACTGGTTCTGGTCCTACCTTCTGGGGCCACAGAAAACAATTCCACACCATCCTCTATATGACAGCCCTTCAAGTACTTGAAGATGGTGATCCTATCACCTCTCAGCCACCTCCTCTCCAGGCTAAACATCCCCAGTTCCTTCAACCTTTCCTCATAGGACTTGGTCTCCAAATCCCTCACCATCTTTGTTGCCCTCCTCTGGATCTGTTCCAGCTTGTCTATATCCTTCTTAAGATGTGGTGCCCAAAACTGAACACAATACTCCAGGTGAAGTCTTACCAGAGCAAAGCGATACCATCATATCATGGGATCTGGACACTATACTTCTGTTGATACAGCCCAAAATTACATTTGCCTTTTTAGCCACCGCATCACACTGTTGACTGAGGTTCAGTGTATGATCCACTAACAGCACAATCTGGGGGGGGGGGGGGCTGAAAGCACTCTGGGAGTGGACTTGCCGCTACATGGGCGCCAGAAGCATTTGCACCGACGTATGACCAGTGCAGCCACAGTGGAGGGGAGTTATGTGGGCGGGGGGCCACCCCAGCGTCACTCCACCCGAGAGCAGCTGCACCTGAGCATGGGCGGAAGTGAGGCGGAGTATGGTGCTCAGGCAGAGGAGGGGGTGGAGTTGGGGGCGCGGCCAGGCTTAGGCAGCTTCCTGAGCAGTTTGGCCCATGACACGCCCCTCCCTCGAGAGGCGCAACGTTACACCTGCAAAAATAGCGGCGTGTCCCATGGACACTCGTTGAAACCAAAAACAAAGGTTGCTTCCGCCACTGCGGAAGCTTGCAAACCCCTTAGGGAGCGGCGTGATTGCCTCACCAATCCCCTCACCCCTCGGCCTGGCAAGCCCCCTCCCCAGCGCCCAATCGCCCCCCCCCCCTCCTAGAAATACTTCTGCTCTGCCTCACACAACTCAGTTGTTAGGGACAGGTTTGCATGGCGGGAAGTTCTGCTGGCGAGCTCCCGGCCATACAGACTTAGAGTGAGGGACAGGCAGGCACGTTGGTGACGAGTGTTGACTGCGCAGTTGCTTTGACAGTAGCTTTGACTTGCGAGGGGGAGAGCTCTTGGTTCTGGGCTTCTGGAGGCTCTGCATGTGAGTGAGGACGGTCGCCCACGGCTGGATAAGTTTCATTGTCCCCCCCCCCCCGTCCTCCCCCTCCCCTTCCCTCGCTCTTGGCTGCTTGGTGTGTGAGCGTCCCTGGCACTTGAACCAGGCAGTTGGCACTGGCTGAGCCCGCTCTCCTGTGCTGCTGCCTGCTTCCCTTGGTCTGCCCTCTGCCGCATTCCCATCCCCTGGAAGGGCATGGGAGGGGTGGTGGCAGCTGCCCCGATGCGGGGAGGCGGGTCAGAGACTGTCCCTTTAAGAGAGCGCCCGGCTGAAACTGCTTGCTCTTCCAGCTACCGCCCCTGCAGGTGCTCTTGATTTCTGTCTCTGTTTTGCAGGTGGGACTCAAGCACAGAGGCTTCCATGTGTGTCACTCCACTGCCCCCCCACTCCCTCAGCTGTTTCTGCCCACCACTTGGAATGCAGCCCCACCCACGGCGAGACTGCCCAGCGCGCTCCAGGGAAACTGTTGCACTCTGTTCTGAAAAAATAAAGTCTGAGCTGTGCCCTCTGTTGTCTCTCCTGCTTGGCATCTGCTGCGCATTCCCAGGGCAACCCCCCCTGTCAGTGGCCTCTCCAAGGGAATGCCTGGGAGGGTGGGCAGACTTGGTTCTTGGGGTGGGGGGAAATGGGCTATGAGCCGCCACACTGCCCCCCTCATGGCTGGACAGGGGAGGGGGAGTGGCTCCCTTCAGCCTGCCCGGGCTGACGGCCTACCCGACCGCACAGGGCTGTTGTGTGCAGGGCACTGGGGAGGGTGCTGCTGAAGTGGATGCATGCCCAGCAGCTCGCACTCTGAGTTCTGCGGCCCCCAGGGGAGGTGTTCCTTGCACATAGCAGGGGGTGACAGCAGGGCAACACCGGGGGAGGGCTCTGGGTGGTGGTGTCTTTCGGACGTGGTCTGGCCACTCCCAGACACACACTCCAGCCGCTGTCTAGGATAGCGAACTCCTGCACTTGGGACTTCCTGCTTGTCTACGCATGCCTCTGCCTGCCATTGGCAGAGTCTCTGACAGCGGGAGGGAGCGGGGGGATTGACGGCCTCTCAGGCACAGGCTTTCTGTCCCCTCGTCCGGTCACGTACAATGGGCTGGCCAATCCCGTGGTCCCGCGCGAGCCTGTGCCTCCCCCACCCCTGCCTCAGCAGCAGGCCAATGGCGTGCGCCTGGGCAGAATCACCATGGCAAAGGGTTCTCTCTCGCTCATCAGGCCGCTCTTCCCCCTCGAAATGTCTTTCCTTTGGGAGCCAACTATGGCCGCAGGCGCTAGTTCTGCACTCGAGCGCAGCTACACAGCAGCTCTCTGGATTGGGCTGAACGACCCCTAGATCCTTTTCGCACATACTACTGCTAAGACAAGCCTTCCCCATCCTATAACCATGCAGGTAGGAAAAACCCAATGTCACTTCACCGGATCTGAACTCTAGACTTCTGTTGACACAGCCCAGAATCACATTGGCCTTTGTAGCTACTGCATCACACTGTTGACTCATGTTCAGCGTATTATCCACTAAGACCCCTAGATCCTTTTCACACATACTACTGCTAATACAAGTCTTCCCCATCCTATAACCATGCATTGGATTTTTCCTACCTAAATGCAGAACTTTACATTTATCCCTGTTAAAATTCATTTTATTGGTTTTAGCCCAGTTTTCCAGCCTGTCAAGGTCATCCTGTATCCTGTTTCTGTCTTCTTCTGTGTTTGCAACCCCTCCCCATTTAGTATCATCTCAGTTGAAAAGAAATGGCTCTTCTGGAGGGAATGCGGCCTATATTTCAGCAGTGTATTCTTGGTATGCTGTGGGCTCCAGAGTCATTCCTAGACAGAGGCTGACCAGGCCCGAGCGGCGCATGCATGCATGCTGCTGCTTCCGGCTCAGTGAGAAGTAGCAGTCCTTCCTTCCAGTCGCACCCAGCCTTTGGCACAGGCACTGAGTTCTCAGGCCAACATCCTGCTGCCCTTCAGTCTCTCTTTCTTCCCCCCCCCCCTGCAGTCCCCCCCTCCCCAAAAGAGGGCTGTAACCTTCTTGGAGCAGGAAGATGAAAAAACCATAAATAAAAAAATGTTTTAAATTATATAAGGCACCGTCTGTATAGAGGAAGCTGACGCCAGCTGCATATCAGATGCCATCTTAGCAGACCAAAAACTCAGCCCTGTGCATTCACTCCAGTCAAAGCTCACTATAAGCAGCAAGCTTACGCCCTGGAAGACTCCCACCTTGTTTCTGTCCTCTCAGAATGTGTGCACTGGATAACCCTGACCATAGTTTAAGGTAGCCAAGTGCCATCTTCAGCCAGGCTTGCCAGCCAGCCTGATTTACTGGTGCAAAGAGCTGAGACTGCATGAAGAAGGGCATGTATCAGGTAGATAAAGCAGCCAGGAATTTGTGCAAAATTTTGAGGGGGAGGGACAGTGCTGGATCAGACCAAAGGTCCATCTAGTCTACTAACCTGTTCTCTGTCACTGCAGCTCTGACAGAGAGAACTCCCCAAGACAGTGCACAGGAATGCCACTGGTGCATTTTTGCCACAGGAGTGGTTTGGCATCATGATTAGTGGAAGAGTTCCTCGTTTGCTGAAGAATACAGTTACAACTCCTAGATTTTTTCCTCTTGAATTTGCTTAGTTACTATGCTTGAGTGGGCAGTCTCTCCTTGCTTACGGACAGCATCTCATCTACAGAGGCTCCTCACCAGGAATCAGAGACGTAAATCCAGGGACTATACCCGTCAAGAGCCCCGTGGCGTAGAGTGGTAAACTGCAGTACTGCAGTCCAAGCCCTGCTCATGACTTGAGTTCAATCCCAGCGGAAGCTGGGTTCAGGTAGCTCGCTCAAGGCTGACTCAGCCTTCCATCCTTCCGAGGTCGGTAAAATGAGCCCCCAGCTTGCTGGGGGGAAAGTGTAGATGAATGGGGAAGGCAATGACAAACCACCCCGTAAAAAGTCTGCCGTGAAAACATTGTGATGTGATGTCACCTGAGTTGGAAATGACTGGTGCTTGCACAGGTGACTACCTTTACCTTTTTCAGGCCTGTCAACAAACCCAGCACCAGCTCTGTCCCCAACATAAGCTGCAGCCTCAGAGAACCACAGCCAGAGCAGCAAGTACTGAGTAGGCAGACTCAACAGTTCACCTTGGTATAAGGTAGCATCATATGTACACTCAAAGGTGCTGCTACAGAACCTAATAACATTGGCCTCACGAGCAGAGGCTCATCCTGACATGTGATGGAACTGGTCCTTGCCTCCCAACCATGCGCACGTGCCACCTACAAGCACACAGACTGTAAGTTCAACACTAAGGAATGACCGAACACACTGCTCATGTGGAAAACTGTTAAGAGGGACAGGTCAGAGGGAAACGCTTCAGGCACCCACTTGGGGAGGGACAGTGGCTCAGTGGTAGAGCATCTGCTTGGTAAGCAGAAGGTCCCAGGTTCAATCCCCGGCATCTCCAACTAAAGAGTCCAGGCAAATAGGTGTGAAAAACCTCAGCTGGAGATCCTGGAGAGCCACTGCCAGTCTGAGTAGACAATACTGACTTTGATGGACCAAAGGGGGTCTGATTCAGTAGAAGGCAGCTTCATATATTCATACGTTCTTCATCCTCGCAGGCCCTCTGCCGCAGTTATGAAGACTTCAAAGAAAGCTCTAAAAGGCAACTGCTTTGGAAGGATTTCTCAGCAAATCCGATTCCATTCGATTGGGTCTTAATGAGAATGGGTTTATCGATCTAACAGGAGAAAGAATGGGTGACTTAAGCTTTTTTCCTTCTCCGAGCAGGGGACAGAGTTTGGGAGGAATAGAATGCTAGAAATCTTCAGAAAACAGATTGTTAGAGATCTCCAGAAAATGCTTCTTTGACCTGGCATGACCTGGTCAGGGGAAGAACAGATATAAAAACACTGTGCTACAGGTCTGTTTTCCTTGGGCCCTGCATCCATGAGGACACACAGACTCTCCACTGGGAAGACAGCCAGTGACCATGTGCTCTACTCAACAGCTAGAGCAGGCTTCAAAAAGGAAACTCTAGGAATCTGTAACATCCTCAGCAAAAAGAGCCTAAGTAAAAGGAGCCATCTGATGGGGCACGTATAGCGAGTGGGACTGAGGATTTGCATTTCCCCCCATTTCTTTTGTAACCCTTGTTCAGTCTGGTGCTGCGCTAACAGTATGTTTTTACATTTTTTCTTTTTAACTGGGAATAAAGTGCCCCACCACCCATGTGAAGGCATTCATTCCCTTCCCCCCACCTCAAGGGGGGGCTGATCTCTGCCATCTGGAGAGTGACTGTAATTCTGAATGATCTCCCGCTGTCACCTGGAAATTGGCAACAGTGGTTCCCAAGAAGGAAATTACTGGTTTGGAGGGTGATGTATGGCACTGTACCTGTCTGAGGTCCCACCCCCTCCTCAAACCCCACCCTCTCCAGACTCCACCCCTTAAATCTCCAGGAATTTCCTAACCTGGAGTTAGCAACCCTATCTCCTTCCCTTTATCTGCCCCTCTGACTTCAACTTTCCATCGCCTTCCACCTCCCTGCAACCTCTACATTAGAAAAGGACAGTCCTCCTCCACAGTAGGGGGGGGCACCAAAGCAGCTTATATCATTCTCCTCTCCCCACTTTGATCTGCACAACAACCCTGTGAGGCAGGTTAAGCTGGAAGTCTGTGACTGGTCCGAAATCACCCAGCCAGCTTCCATAGCAAGAACCTGGGTCTGGGAGTCCCTACTCTGAAGCTCCTAACTCCTATGCCCTCCTCAAAACTCCATCACAGAATTGCCATGAATTTCCCACCAACCTGGAACTGGCAGCCCTAGTCAGGACTGGCCCCAACGGCCCCCTTTCAGACCAACACTCCCTCTCTAATAAAGCTCCCTCTCTTAAGTATAGGACTTCAATCTCTGTCTCTCGCTTTCTCTCCCTATCTCTCTCTCTCTGAATATGGCTTGGTACTACAGGATGCCATTTATTCCCCTGTCTGTCTGTTTCCTTTCCAGAGGAGGACAGTGGAGTCCTCAGCCAATCAAGGGAGCCCTCAGCCAATCGAGAGAAAGCCGTCCCTACTATTCTGTTCCTCAGCCAATTGTGAGGCTTTCTCTATGACTCTTTCCCTCCTCCATCCCTCAGCCAGTTGAGGGAAGGCTTTTTTTTCTCTCCTCTGCAAAGCAGAGTGACAGGTGGCATAGCCAATGGGAGAGCCATAAACTGCCAGAACCAAGGTTGGTTGCCTTTGACTGACAGAAGCGGCTTGGCTGGCAAGCAACAGGTGGGAGAAAGGAGCTGAGTCAACCAATGAGTTTTCCCTCAAAAGCCAAAACAGAACTTGAAAGGGCCTCCCCCATGCCTTTTACTGAGAGAACCAAGCTTGGTTGCTTTTTACTTAGAGAACCAAGATAAGTTGTCTAGCAGCAGCCACTGCCTAGCAATTTCCCCAGAGGGCCAATCAGGCCTCATCTGTCCCAAGGCCAAGAGCAGAGTCAGCCAGTGCTATGCAAGAACAGTTGATTGATGGCTTGACAAGCCACAGGTTGATGCACTTCAGTCCCACCCAGTCCCAGTCAATGAGGGAGCTTGGATTTGCCAAGATGAGACATATATAGGATACATATTTTATCACTGGGTGCTGGGAGTGGTTCTCTGTACCACTACCATTTTGGCTATGCTGTCTTAAAAGGAGCACCAGGGGGAAGACAGGCAGTAGGCAAGTGGCTACTCCCCCAGGGCCACACACAGCAAACTGTCCCCATGGTATTCAAGCGCTAGGCAGTGGGAGATAGAGGCAAGGCCTCAGAACTTGGAAGGGAAGGTGGGAGTCCTGACCCTCCCAGAGAGCAAATCCATACAAAGGTCAGGTGGTGGCGGTAGTTATGAGACAGAGAGAGATACTCTCCAGAAGGGCAGGGCGGAAACAGGGCCTGTGGGCCTGTTCTGCCACATCTATTATGGACTGATAGCTGTTCCTGTCTTCCATATTTTCTGGCTACACACAAAAACGTCACATATCTACTACAACCTCTTATAATAAATGGCCTTTGTTTATATTTGCCTCTGCTCTTTATTTATACAGATATATTTATCCACTGAAAATATCTCATATATTTGATGACCATAAGCCCTCCCATTAAGACTCTATGGTTTATGCTGCTAGCTGTGCATGGGCTAGAGAAGTAAACCACCCACCATCTTAGCTGAGCCACAGGATCGAGGCCACTCATTTCCCATACATCAGGAGGAATCAGAAGAAGGTCTACTCAGAATCCCATGTTGCTTCGACCCAGTGCCCTTAGAACTGCAGCCCAGAACCTTTGACGTGTTGCAGAGACAACAGCCGGACCTCTGGGATACTCACTTGTAGCTGGTAACTGAAAGTCAGAATGAGCTGTATCCCAAGTATTTGCTCTGTGGATTGTAGGGGAAGCTCCAGCTGAAAATGTAATAGGTCCATCACGCCATCTTGATTGATGTCTTCCTCTCTAGCCTAAGCAGCAAAAGGGAAGGTTTGATCAGAACAGTTCTAGAGACAATTACCTCAGTTTCAGAGCTGCTTCTCTAGAGCCCACCTTGATGACCACACAAGGAACTGCCGCTACACTGACCCCACACAGCAGCTCACCTGGGGTCCACAATCTCACAGCTCTGATAGCAGTCGAAATGTAGTCACCAGGATAACCTACCACAATGTTAATTAACTGTTGTATGGTATTGTGTATGGAACAGCCAGAAGATCCTAGGGCTGTCTGACAGCCAGAAGTTCTGGCTCTTTCAGCATTATGCCCCACTAGGTGTTGAGCTAGACTTGTTTACAAGGCAAGAGACAATTCAGAGATGGTTTCTGGATCACGCCCCTGGTCTCCCATCCAAATACCCTGCTCAGCTTCTGAGACCCGACTAGCCTGGGCAGGGCAATCTGGAGGTCCAGGAGAAACTGGTCTTCAGGGAAGCCCTGAGGACACCTGGGGATTGCAGGACTCTACAACAACCCACTGAACAACTTCCACTGGCCCTGCACCTGGTGTGTGGTTGGACGTGGTCCCATCGCCCTTTCTGCATGAGCGCCCATGCAGCCTGCACTGCTTCCTCGGGGGGGGGGGGGAGTGGCGCGCCGGTGCTGGGGTCGCCCTCCAGGGAGCTGAAGGGGGGGAGGGAGGGAGGGGAGGCGAGGCTCCTCCCCCCAGCCCCAGCCCCAGGGCGGCGTACCGAGAGGCGCGGGAGGCGGAGGCGGGCGCCCAGCAGGCGGTTGCAGGCGGCGAAGGAGCTCCAGCCCAGAGAGCCGCCGCCTTGCGTGAGCGCGGCTAGGAGCCCCTGGTGCAGGAAGCGGACGGAGGGCTGCTCGGCGTAGCTGCTGCGCTTCAGCCAGAAGCCTGCGGGGGGAGAGAGAGAGAGAGCGGGGCGTCAGGGAGGGATGGAGGCGGATCCCCGGCCCGGCCGGCCCGCTCGGCCCCGCACACACCGTGGCTCCGGAAGGCCAGCAGCAGGGGCGGCAGGACGGTGAGGGCGGCCAGGAGGGCGAGCGCCAGGGCGGCCAGCGAGCAGAGCCCGGCCCGGGAGCGCCTCCCCGGCGGCATCCTCGTCTCGCCTCCACCGTCCCCATCAGCGGGTCCCCATGGCAACGCGGGCGCCTTTGTCGCGCGGCGTGACGCGGCCTTCGCGGGACGGGCCACGTGACCGCCTCCCTCCCTCCCCCCGCGGCGTTGCCGGGAAACCCGCCAGCCGGAAGCCCCGCCCCCTCCTGCGCAGGCTGATCTCGGCCTGGCCTGGCGGGGAGAGGAGAGGAGGGCGCGCCGCGCAGTGACTGGCAGCAAAGGCCCCGGCCCGGCCCGGCAGCACCATGAAGTGGATGTTCAAGGAGGACCACGCGCTCGGTGGGTGGCTTCCCGGGGGGGGGGGGGGAGGCCCTGTTGCCCCTCCCCTCCCCTCCCCTCCCCCGCTCACGCCCCTCCTCTGTCCGCAGAGCACCGCTGCGTGGAGTCGGCCAAGATCCGGGCCAAGTACCCCGACCGCGTCCCGGTGATCGTGGAGAAGGTGTCCGGCTCGCAGATCGTGGACATCGACAAGAGGAAGTACCTGGTGCCCTCCGACATCACCGTGGCCCAGTTCATGTGGATCATCCGCAAGAGGATCCAGCTCCCCTCCGAGAAGGCCATCTTCCTCTTCGTCGACAAGACCGTCCCCCAGTCCAGGTGAGAGGGGGCAGCCACGCCCAGGCCTCCACTCGGCAGCCCCTCGATTCCCTTGGGGTGGGCACTGGCTTCTTATCATCAGTTTTACAAGCCTTGTTGGCTCCCTATGGCTCTCTTCCCTCCTTTTATGGAATTAACTTGCATCCCTTCCCTTCAAAAAAAAGATGAGTTGGATCAAGTCCTCCTTGCTCCCTTTTGTGTTTTGAAAGCTGCTATCCCGCTCGTGCGGAACAGCCGACCATTAAATCCCTCTACAGTACTAAGAATCACTCTTAGGCAGAATGGCTGGAAAGAAATGGGCAGTGAACCTCCTTCCGTAGGGCAGGGCCCAGGCTGGCTTGTGCAGGGGGAGGGAGGTGGCCTTCCTGGTATTCCACACAGAAACTGCCTGGGGGCTTGAAGGCAAAACCAGCACTTTGAGTGGAGGCCAGTAAAGGAGATGCGCTCTTGCATGGTGGCTCCACTCACTTTGGCAGCCCCCCATTAGCCCTCTGAGCATCAGTGCAAAGGCACCCCCAAACAGAGGATTTGGCAAGCCTTAAAAATGCTGCTGTCATCTCTAAGAGCCAGGGTTGCTTTTCAGCCTTTAGGGTTTTGTGTGTTGTTCATGTAGTGTAGTGGTTAGGTGGGTTGGACTAATATCTGGGAAATCCGGGTCTGAATTTGCACTTGTGCCATGGAAGCTGGCTAGGTGACCTTTGGCCAATTACACGTTCTCAGCCTCATCTACCTCTCGGAGTTGTTGCGAGGATACAGTGAAGAGGAGCATGGTGTCTGCTGCCTTGGGCCTCTTTAGTGAGACAGGCAGAATATAAACAGAACCAGTGTTTCAATGACCCTATGTCCTAGCCATTGCTAGACATGCAAAACTTCTGGCAATCTGGAAGCCCTGGGGAAGGGTGAAAAGGAATGGAATAGAAATTGGAGGGAAATTTAAATGTATGCAGTATGTATCTTCCTGTTTAATCTCTAATTATATTACTGCTGTAATAAAAATGCACCAATTGTAACCTAATTAGAATATAAAGAGTTGTATTATTTAGTGTATTAACAAAATTCAACAGTGTAACTGCTTTTTGGAATTTGCTGAGCAAAACTGCAGAGAACTGCAAACTGCTGCTGCACAGTGTGTTACCTGAGTACATACTTAAATTCTGTCACCTGAGAAGTGAAAAGCTGAAGGTAGAAAAGTTCTGCAATAAGCAAAAGAAAATGCATTATTTGGCTAGAAACTATTAATGTACAGTCTCAATAGACAGAGCTAGCAGCATATCTGAATATCAAGCTGAAGTTTATAACATCAACAACACTGAACTCTTATAATTAAATGCATTAGGGATATCAGTTCTCATTAGAGATATCAATTCCTCCTGATGGCACCTGGATTGTTTTTTTGTTTTGTTTTGTTTGGCCCCTTGTGACACAGAGTGTTGGACTGGAGGAGCCATTGGCCTGATCCAACAGGGCTTCTCTTGTGTTCTTATGTTAACTGTTGCTAAGAGCCAGTTTGGTGTAGTGGTTGAGTTCGCAGATTCTTATCTGGGAGAACTGGGTTTGATTCCCCTCTACTCCACTTGAGCTGCTGCTGGAATGGCCTTGGGTCAGCCATAGCTTTCATAGGAGTTGTCCTTGAAAGGGCAGCTGCTGTGAGAGCTCTCTCAGCCCCTCCCACCTCACAGGGTGTCTGTTGTGGGGAGAGAAGATAAAGGCGATTGTAAGCTGCTCTGAATCTCTGATTCAGAGAGAAGGGCAGGGTATAAATCTGCAGTCGTCTTCTTCTAAAATTATTCACGCTTAAACAATAAGCACACTTGAAAGTGTTGCATATGTTTACAGTAAATATAGGAATTACTGCTACCTGATGCTATAGGGGTAACTGGCACAAAAATTTCACATTATACCTTCTCAGTGAATAAAACCTTGTCTTATTCTAAGTTAGTTACTTCATAGGAATTTTTTTGTGTTCTTCAGTCTTCCCAAATTTTTCCAACAGGAAAAATGGGGGGGGGGGGGAATCTTGGGAAAAAGTAAAGGGGAAGTTTTTAGGTTTTGTAATCAATCTTCCCACCTCCACCTTTGCACCTCTAAGTGTTGCTTCCACACAACCTCATCCTGGCTATGGATTTTTTTAAATTAAAGTGTTGTAGAATGAAAACCTCATCTCTAATCCTATTCTAAATTTTCTACAATTTCTTCTGATTTTATTATCACCTTTAAAAGTTCTGCTTAATTGAATACTGGAGCCAGTGTGAGACAGTTAAGAAATGAATTATCAACCACCACTAAGTAGGCTAAAGTTAACACACAAATAGACAATGCACAAACACTTATTATAAAACAAACATTCTGATGTACAAAACTTGCTTATCGCTCCACCTGTACTGAGGGTGCCCTAGAGACACTGCAGTGATTGGCAGTTCCAGCGATTTGTTGAGCCAGGTGTCCTGCAGTAACGTGCGGTGGATGTTCCGCCGAGGCACGTGTCTGGTGACCACAGCCAGGTCACCTTTGGCATCAGTTGCTAGGAGCAGCTCCAGGGATAGCAAGGAATCAGAGCAGCTGGAGTGTGAGACACAGGCTCACGTTCCCGCTCTGCTGTGGTGCGGAAGACAATGGTGGGAACAGCATTGCTCTACATATATCACAGGGACCATAGAGTCAAGGAAGCTAGAAAACATCCAGGGAAGAAACTGCCCCACAGAATCACTGAAGGCAAAGATACCATGGCCTAAGGGTTACCTCCAATAAGGGGGTGCTATTCTTGCCCCCACCCTGTTGGACCCGAGGCTGATCTCAAGAGGCAGAAGGAATTAAGGGAGAGTGCAAAAATGCTGTAATCCTGCGTGACTTCAAGTACCATTACACAGACTACGCAAATATTTGTGTGCTTGAGTTGCACTGTAGAAATGAGATTCCTGCGCACTGGCACAGTTGCCAACCAGGGGGAGCAATCATGGGCTTGGTTCTGGGCGTGGCTGAAGAGCTGGTGTGTGAGGTGGATGCTGTTGCACCAGTTGGGCACGGTGGCCACAAGGCTAGTACAGTCCAGCATTTTGCGCAATGTTATGGATTTAATAGGCAGCCCAGCACTTGGCACAGTCTCAGGTCCTTTGCCCAAAGGCGGCAGGCAGGAAGTGCTTGTGCCTTGAGGCTCTGGGGCAGGAGCTCCTTCCTGCAAGCCCATGCTCACAGGTGTGCCGTGGCTTCTGGTTCAGTGTGTACTCCGCTTTACTTCCTTGGCTGGTGTCTCACTGCCTCTTTTTCTTCTTCAAGCCTGACTATGGGGCAGCTGTATGAAAAGGAAAAGGACGAGGATGGATTCTTGTACGTGGCCTACAGTGGAGAAAACACGTTTGGTGTCTGACAGCATCTCCCCTCCTTCGCCTCTTCTTGTACATAGCTTGTGGTTTGTGATCATGACCCTCCCTTGGCTTATCCTGCATCCGCCACTGGGTTGATTTAATGTAGTGATAGATTTTGGTTTGTTAAGACTAGTAATTTATTTCTGTTGCACATTATCATGGCTGTAAATTCCATCGCCTCCCTTCCTGAGAAACATTTCATGGCATTATTGTTTACATATTGAAGCAAAGTAGTTGAAATTGGGAGGGGGGGGGTTTGAAATGTTTAATTATTATTTAATGTCATGGGAGCTTCTTGGTTATCCTCAGCAGTATCAAGATACTTATATGTTGATGTATATGTTCCTCTTGGTGAATTCCACTAGAGGCTGTGATAATTAAAACTTCTCTCACAAACCTGTGGTGATTCCATTATATTTTCCAGCTTTGTGTTAACGAGCAGGCTCCTGTGGCTCTACTTGCCCTTCAGCAGAGCTACAGTGGGGGTGGAGGGACAAGGGCAGGCTCTTCTTTTGCTTTGGAGGTGGAAAGTGGCAACCAAACTGCTTTGGCAAAATTTGTGCAGATTCTTTCTCTGAATAAAGTGGATGTTCTTTGATATGTTTCACAAAATAACCATAACCACACTTTCTAGCAGTTTACAAAGGATAGAAATTGTAAGCTAACAAGTCTTTAACTTCTGGCTTTCACTCTTAAATCTTTTTTTAACCAATTATGCAGTGGCATGCTGCTTTTTTAGTTAAGAACATAAGAGAAGCCATGTTGGATCAGGCCAACGGCCCATCCAGTCCAACACTCTGTGTCACACAGTGGCAAAAATTTTTATATATATACACACACACTGTGGCTAATAGCCACTGATGGACCTCTGCTCCATATTTTTATCTAAACCCCTCTTGAAGGTGGCTATGCTTGTGGCCGCCACCACCTCCTGTGCCAGTGAATTCCACATGTTAATCACCCTTTGGGTGAAGAAGTACTTACTTTTATCCGTTTTAACCTGTCTGCTCAGCAATTTCATCGAATGCCCACGAGTTCTGGTATTGTGGGAAAGGGAGAAAAGTACTTCTTTCTCTACTTTCTCCATCCCATGCATTATCTTGTAAACCTCTATCATGTCACCTCTCAGTCGACGTTTCTCCAAGCTAAAGAGTCCCAAGCGTTAATCATTCTAGTTGCCCTTTTCTGGACTTTCTCCAATGCCTCTAATAGCCTTTTTGAGGTGCAGTGACCAGAACTGCACACAGTACTCCAAATGAGACCGCACCATCAATTTATACAGGGGCATTATGATACTGGCTGATTTGTTTTCAATTCCCTTCCTAATAATTCCAAGCATGGCGTTGGCCTTTTTTATTGCAAATGCACACTGGTATAATTGACATTTTAGCACTCAAATGTGATCGTTTGCCAGAGTAAATGCCTGATAACCATGGAACAGATGTACATTATCCTCATTGTATGTCATGAACACAGAGGCAAAAGGAGGAATCATTTCATAGCTTGACCATTTTCTCCCTTTTCAGTTCCTCCAGGTGAATGCTGCAGGACTGGTGTGTGGCTAACAATTCCACACCCTTTGGCTCATGGAGGGTAGATATGGGTTAGGGGGACAGAGAGCACACTTGGGCAGCAGTGTTCCCTCTAAGCTGCGGAGTCTTGTGAGCAAAAATTCTACTTTGTGAGTACTGCCATTAAATTTGTGAGCCTGCAGAAATTAGTTTCCTTGAGCTAAGACAAAAATGTGTGAGCCAGAGGCTAAAGCATGGATTTGTCTCAAACAGGTCTTGCCAGACCAACCTGATTTCCTTCTTTAATCAGGTATTAGGAAGGGAATTGGAAAACAAATCAGCCAGTATCATAATGCCCCTGTATAAATCGATGGTGCAGCCTCATTTGGAATACTGGTCACACCTCAAAAAAGTACAATTCTGGTCACACCTCAAAAAAGATATTATAGCACTGGGAAAAGTGCAGAAAAGGACAACTAGAATGATTAAAGGGTTGGGACAGTTTCCCTATGAAGAAAGGTTAAAACGTTTGGGGCTTTTTAGCTTGGAGAAACATTGACTGAGGGGAGACATGATAGAGGCTTACAAGATTATGCATGGGATAGAGAAGGTAGAGATAGTGGCACTTTTCTCCCAATATGAGAACTCTTGGACATTCAATGAAATTGCCGAGCAGTCAGGTTAGAACTGATAAAAGGAAGTACTTCTTCCCCAAAAGGTGATTAATATTTGGAATTCACTGTAACAGGAGGTGATGGGAGCTGCAAGCATAGTTTGGACTGCGGGAGCACTGTTGATGTGGTTTACCTGGATTTTAGTAAAGCTTTTGATACAGTTCCCCGTGACATTCTGATGGGCAGCCTGGAGGACTGTAGACTGGACTATAGGACAGTTCAGTGGAGAGGACTACCTAAAGAGTGGTTGTCAATGGAGTTTCGTCAGATTGCAAAAAGGTGTCCAGAGAGGTGCCGCAGGGCTCTGTTTTGGGCATAGTTCTTTTCAACATTTTTTTCAATGATCTGGATGAAGGGGTGGAATGGCTGCTCATAAACATGAAGTGGTGGAACTGCTGCTCATGAACGGCTGCGGGTGCAGAAGAGAGCCTGGAGGAAGAGCCCTCTGAGGAAAGGCTGAGGAGGGCCTTGGGAAGGTTCAGCCTGGAGAAGAGGAGATTGAGGGGGGACAGGAGGGCTCTCTTTCAATATTTGAAAGGCTGTCATTTAGAGGAGGGCAAGGAGCTGTTCCACTTGGCAGCCAAGGATAGGACTCGAAGCAATGGGCTCAAATTACAAGCAGAAAGGTACCGGCTGGATATTAAGAAAAATTTTTTTTAACAGAGATCAGAGGTGGAGCCAGCTGCCTAGGAAGCCCTCCTTCATTGACAGTCTTCAAAACACAGCTGGATGATTATTTGTCAGGTGCTTTAGGCCAGTGGTCCCCAACCTTTTTGGCACCAAGGACCAGCTCTGTGAAAGACAATTTTTCTACAGACCGCCGGGGGGGGGGGGGGGATGGTTTTGGGATGATACAACTGTGCACTTTATTTAGGTCTTGCAAGCTGAAGGTATTGCCGTTCCAACAAGAAGGAAACCTGGTAGGGATCCAAGACAGAGCTCCATGATGTGCTAAGGGGGAAGAAAAGGGAAATGTTCAAGAAATGGAAGCAAGGACATACCTCTAAAGAAGAGTATCTATGGGTTGCAGGGGTCATTTTGTAGAAAAATAGGTGGTGGAGCTCATCCAGGGATTGTTATGCAGCTGCACCTACTATTCAATGGAGAAGGAGGTGGAACTCTCAGAGATTCAGGAGCTCCACTGACTCTGAGGCCTGATGGGTTGTAGGCACTGCAGGTCAGCCGTTGGAGAGGCCAAAGCACACTGCGCTAAAGCTGGCCAGGGAGGCTCGCTACAACACCCACTGTTGGGTGGAAATGGAGAAACTTGGACAGAGGACAGAGAAAGCTGAAAAGCTTCATGCCTATTTTGCCTCAGATTTCCCCCTGAAGAAGCGAACAGGCTCATCTAGAGATGGGAGTGGGCAAGGCACAGCGTCCAAGCTGCCTGGTTGACATGGGCAGAGAGAAAGCTGAGAAGCCCCTGGCTGCATTGAATGAGTACAAATCCCCCGGGCCAGATGGCATGCACCCACCAGTGCTCAAAGAAGTCTCTAGAGAACTTTTGGTCCATCGTCTTCCAGACCTATTGGAGGGCGGGAGACATGCCACAAGACTGGAGGAGGGCAAATGTTATCCCCATTTTCAAAAAAAGGGTGGAGGGATGACCCAGGAAACTAGAGGCCAGTCAGTCTGATCTCTGTCCCAGGGGAAATACTGGAGCAGATTTTAAAGGGATCAATCTGTGAGCATCTAAAGGACTGCTTGGTGATCTGAGGAAGTCAGCACGGATTTGTCCCCAACAGGTTCTGCCAGGACCTCATTTCCTCCTTTGATTGAGTCACGAGCTTCCTGGGTCGAGGGGATGCTGTTGCTGTTGTGTACCTGCATTTCAGTAAAGCTTCGGGCAGGGTTCCTCATGATGTTCTGATGGGTAAACTAGAAGATCATGGACTGGACTCTAGGCTAATTAGGTGGATAGGGAACTGGTTGGAGAACTGCACTCAAAGAGTAGTTGTCAATGGCATTTCATCTCAGTGGAGGGAGGAGTCCGGTGCAGTGCCACAGGGCTTGGTTCTGGGCAGGGTACTTTTAAATATTCTTATAAATGATCTGGATGAGGATGTGGAGAGGCTACTCATTAAATCTGCAGATATCACAAAATTGGGAGGAGTAGGGAACACACCAAAAGATATAGAATTCAGCGAGATCTGAACATGTTGGGAAAGTGGGCAAAATGAGCAACATGCATACTGGATGAACGAGATCTTGGGGTATGGGGGGACTGTAAGTTAAATATGAGCAGCCAGTGTGATGCAGCAGCAAAAAAGGCAATTGCAATCTTGTGTATCAACAGAGGCATAACATCCACATTGCAAGATGTCACAGTCCCGCTGTACCTGGAGTTCTGGAGGCCTCGCTTCGAAAAGGATGTAGACAGAATGGAGCGGATGCAGAGGAGAGCGACAAGGATGACCAGGGGCCTCTGAGGAGGAAAGGCTGAGGGACTTGGGAGAAGAGGGGGGACAGGATTGCTCCCTTTAATTAAAGTCTTTGAAGGGCTGTCACTCAAGAGGAGGGCGGGGCGCTGTTCCAGTTGGCAGCAGAGGAGAGGACTCACAATAATGGGTCTAGGATGGGAAGGTATCAGCTGGATATAGGAAAATTGTCTTTACAGTCAGAGTTGTTCAACAGTGGAATCAGCTACCTAGGGAGGTGGTGAGCGCCCCCACCCTCACTGGCAGTCTTCAAGCAGTGGTTGGATGAACACTTGTCTGGGATGCTCTTGAGCAGGAGACTGGACTAGATGGCCTCTATGGCCCCTTCCAACTCGGTGGTTCTATTAACAAAGGACCCTCCCCCCAAAATAAACCCCACAGAGGTAGACTGCCACTTGTGGTACCCCCTCCCTCCCTGCTTCCCTGTGCATCTCACAGGTCGGCCTCCTCCTTTCCCAGGGTGGACACAGGGTGCCCTGGGCTGCTTGGAGCCTCCTCCCTAGCTGACAGAGAGGCTGGCACCAGGCAGCGCTTCTGGGCCGTGACACAGGAAAGGAGATGCCCTCTTGCCTCTGCCTGCAGGGGGAGTGGTGACCCCCACGCCAAGGCAGCCTGCCAGCAACAGAGTGGGGGCAACTGGACACCCTGGTGGATGTGCATGCATGTCCAGGATGATCTCTCTCTTTTCAAAGCCCCAACGTGAAGCAGCAGCTTGTTTTCCATTTAATATGGCAACTGCTGTTTCTGCAGCAACCAGCTGCAGGACACATGGGCTTTCGACATCACAAAATGTGCACAGCCCTTGAGAAATGTCAGATGTCAGAGCCAAGGCTCAGGCCCAGGGAACCTGGAGCCTCCACCTCTTCGTGCTTGGGTGAGGGAGGCATTGCAGTGGGCTTCTAGCGGCTGCTCTTGCCCCAGGAGGCATGCCAGAGGCTGTGTTCTCAACACCTCCACCCAGACTCAACAAAGCAGGTGGGAATTCTGCTCAGCCAAGCGTGGGGCTCCTTCCTGCCGCACCCAGCTTCAGAACATGAAGGAAACAAACAGGGCCCACTGGGTCATGTTTCTGGGCCTCCCGAGTTCAGCAGAGCCTTAACTTTGTGAGGAATAAGGAGGCACCTAAACATGGCAAGGCAGGGTCCCAACTGTGCTAAAAGCAGCTGGAATGGCTCTTCTGACTCACTTGGGGAACAGCTCGAGGAACGCACAAGTCAAACCGGCAACTCTCAGAAGTGGGAGCCGGATACCTGCCAGCCTCTGCTTGCCTGGGGCCAGCCTCTCCCCCCACAGGAGGTGCTGCTGCTGCCACCCCTGGCAGGTGCCTTCAGTCAGAGCTCCTTCACCTGAAGGTTGGCGAAAAGCCAGTTCGGTGCAGTGGTTGAGTGCACAGACTCTAATCTGGGAGAACCAGGTTTGATTCCCCACTCCTCCCCCACATGCACCTGCTGAATGACTTCAGATCAGTCACACATTCTTTCAGAGCAGTTCTCTCAGAGCTCTCTTGGCCCCACCTGCCTCAGCCTTCAGGATGTCTGTTGTGGGAAGAGGAAAAGAAAGGAGATTGTGAGCCACTCGGGAGACTCCCATCTCATCCTTTTCTCTCCAGCAGCTTCCGCTTTTAGGCGAGTTCCCTTGGTTCAAAACAGCAGACTGAAGAATCACCTCTTTTGGTGCCTCTTTTTGTTGTTCTTCAGTGTCTACAATTGAAGGGGCATCAAATATGATTCTCTGAGCTGAGGAGCCAACCTCTTTATCGAGAGCCCTGCAGCATGTGTGGAACTTTATTTACCTCATTTATAGGAACACAATCCAGACGGGTGCAAGTGGAAAAGGCAGTCCTGTCAGCAGCAAGGCAGCAGAGGGAATCCGTTCTCTCGCCAGCATGGCTCCTTCCTGCTAGGTGAAGTTCAGGTAACCCCGGCTATTCCTCACCCAGGAAGAGAAGGCCTGGCTCCACAGCTCTTGCCAAGCCTCTTGGTAACCGGTGGCAGCTTCCTTGTACTCCCAGTAGGTCTGCAGTCTCTTAGATCTGAAGAGGAGGGGGCGGGGGGTGTCATTTCCCTGACTGGCTCTCCCTCTGCCACCCCCTCCCAAACACAAAAGGAGACTTCCCCTTCGGCAAAGGCCTTGGCCTAGAGGAGGCCACCTACGAGAGTGCTCTGGCATGGGGCTTCCTGGCTGAGCAATGGCCCCCCTTTCTGAACAACTGGTCAACACTACCCTATGGACCCCACCACCACCACCTGGTGAGACACTCCACAGCTCTTCACACCTGAAGCCAGCAGAAAACTCTCACACTTATCAGGAGGGTCCGCTGCCCAAGCAACACTTGTCACCTTTCAGTTGTGCAGCAACGCAGCCTGGTTCACCAGAGGCAGACCAGTGGGAGAGGGAGGAGGTCACAAAATGAGGACAGGAGCAGTGTTCCCTCTAAACTGGGTTAGCATGAGCCAGCTCACAGATTTTTAGCCTCCAGCTCACATGTTTGTCTTAGCTCAGGAAGAATGGCCCCAGAGCACACGAAATAATGCCGGAGCTCACACCTTGAATGTAGAATTTTGCTGACAAGACTCTGCAGTTTAGAGGGAACACGGGTCAGGAGAAGAGGCTCCTTGTTCTCTTTCAAATGGATCCCAGAGGAAGGATTATGGAGGAGAACTTTGGAAAGGCTCCTGAGTCCTCTTAGCTGGGGACAAAAGGACAGTTCCTCTTATTAAGGATTAAAAACTGGTGAACAGTAACAGAAAGGAGAGTGTGGGAATCACTGGACAATGGAGGGAAGTGAGCAGTGGGCTCCCAGAAGGATTTTTGGGGGGGGAAGGGGAGAGTGCTATTTAATTTGTTCATTAATTATTTGATAGTGGTGATGAGCAGTGTAGTGGCTGAGTTTGCCAGTAACACAGAATTATACAGGAAGCTGAAAACCAAGGGCAACTATGAAGAACTCTAGGAGGATCTCTCCAACCATAGAGGTACATCTAAGATGATGCACAGTGGGACAAAATATTCTACCTTCCCCTGTACAGATCTCAAAAGGGACATTGCTGAGCTGGAAAATGTGCAGAAGATGATTAAAGGCTTGGAGAGTAATTTTCATATGAGGAAGAGTCTGGGACTTTTCCTTTTAGAAAAGAGATGACTGGGTGGGGGTGGGCAGGGAGATAACTTGAAAGGTTTAAAAAAATATTCATGGGGTAGAGAGAGTAAATAGAATTCCGCCTCTCCCAAAATACCAGAACTCAAGGGCAACCAATGACTTTTGATGGGCAGTAAGGAGTACTTATTTAAAAAGGTAAAGGTAGTCCCGTGCAAGCACCAGTCATTTCCGACTCTAGGTTGACGTTGCTTTCACAATGCTTTCACGGCAGACTTTTTACGGGATGGTTTGCCATTGCCTTCCACAGTCATCTACACTTCCTCCCCCCAGCAAGCTGGGTGCTCATTTTACTGACCTCGGAAGGCTGAGTCAACTTGGAGCCGGCTACCTGAACCAGCTTCCGCTGGAATCAAACTCAGGTCGTGAGCAAAGGGTTCCGACTGCAGTACTGCAGCTTTAACACTCTGCGCCACAGGGCTCTTCTTTATTTACTTATTTACACAGAACCATTAATATGTGGCATTCTCTGCCAGAGGAAGTAGCGATGGCCACAGGTATAGATGACTTTAAAGGGGGATGAGACAGATTCATGGATGAGAGCTCTATCAGCAGATGTTATCCCTGGTGACTCAAGGACACCACATTTAGAGGCAGTAAGACTCTGAATACTGATACCAGGAGATGTCAGGAGAAGGCCTCAGCGTCCATGCTTTTTTGTGTCAGAATGCCGAACTAGATGGACTACTGCTCTGATCCAGCAGGGCTATCCCTATCGGTGTGGTGCAGCAGTTAAGAGCAGCAGACAGGGTTTGATCTCCTACTCCTCCACATGCAGCCAGCTCAGTGACTTTGGGTCGGTCCCAATTCTCTCAGCCCCACCTACCACACAAGGGGCTGATTGTGGGGAGAGGAAGGGAAGGAGATTGTAAGCCACTCTGAGACTCTGAGTGAAAGGTGGGACATGACTCCAATCTCCTCCTCTTCTTAACTGCTATGCTTGTGATATTCCCTTCGGTGTGCTTTCTGCAAGAAGTTATTGTTGGCTGTCTCTGAAAGCCTCTACCTACCCTTGCATGCATGAAAAGACTACATACATTCATGTTCAAAGAAAATGAGGGGTCTGTGCCCACCCTGTGGGGACATGATCAAACAGCATCTGGCACACACCAGCTGCATCCAGTTTATAACATGTTTCCCCACCGGAGCTATGACAGATTTCAGCCAGCCCTCTGTAAAAGAAGGCAGCCAAAAGAAGGGGGAGACTGCCAGAGCCAAGTGGGGAGGCAGCCTTTTGAAAATCAAGATCAGCCAACTGCACGCGGAGCTCTTGAACTGCTGTGATCAAGGCCCAACCCACTGGGGAACTCTGCTGAACTAAGCCCCCGGGCCCCGTCAAAGGGAGGAAAGGCTGGTTCTACTCAAAACCAACTGAGTCCCATTTTCCTGGACAGAGACAGAGGGGAAACAAGCAACAGACTCTAAGAATTCCACAGGAAATTGCCAAACTGCTGGGGGGGACATGATGGGGACAGGATGTATCAGTTGCATAACGGACACCTGGCCAGCAGAGTACAAGCACTGCCCTCACAGCATCGAAGTCAGGCCTGGGCTCTCCAGCTTCCAGATGGTGCAGGAGCCAAACTGCCCCAAGCCATTTCCTAGGCTGAGAAAGATCTGCATTTCTGGAACGCTTATGATAAGCCTGCAGCTATGCAGAGCTGGTTCCTGCCAAGACAAGCCACAAGGATGGCGTGGAAATGTTTTCTGTTGCCCCAGGAGGTCAGACCAAAACCAATGGGTTGAAAGTAAATTTAAAAAGTTTCTGGCTCAACATCAGGAAGATCAGTGGAACAAGCCTCCTTGGGAGGTGGTGGGCTCCTTTAGAGGCTTTCAAACAGAGGCTAGAGGACCACCTGACAACAACGTTGACTCTGTGAACTTAGGCAGATAATGAAAGGGAGAGCAGGAAGGGTTGCATAAGTGCTTAATTCTCATGGCTTTCTTACACACCTAGGGATCGACATTTTGGGATCAGTCAGCAATTTTTCTCCAGGCCAGTTTGGAGGTTTTCTCTGGGATCCTGGAGGCTTACTGCCACCTTCTGAACATGGAGCAGGGGTCACTGGGGGTGGGGTTGGGGGTAGGCACGTGACTCTCCTGCATTGTGCAGGGGGTTGGACTAGATGATCCTGGACATCTCTTCTAAGTGGAGCACAGGAATGGTGGCAGCAGCCTGCTCCCTAAAAACACCCATCTTTAACTGCAATATAGAGGAGGAAAGGACAGGAGGGGGGCAAGATGGGGAGAAGGGAAACAAAGGCAACCCTCCCGGGCCAGGGAAACCCAGAACACACCAGTCAGAAGGATTTTCCCACCTGAGAGTTCCTGGCAAATTCTCCTGTGGAATTTGGGCCACTATCTTCAGGAATTCATGGAATAGCTCTACCTTGCAGATCCGAGACCTGCCAAAAGAGAGATCAAATTCCTTCTTTCTTCCCTTTATAATGTTAATAAACATTTTGGGGAAGGGGCTGGTTTTAACTAAACCAAGCAAAGACAGAAGTGTTAATTGACTGATCCAAATCAGGGTTCCACAAGTGTGCAATTTACCTTTGACAGATAGCCAGAGACCCATGAGCTCCACCGTGTCTGTTGCAGCACCCCAGGATTTCAGCCTCTCCACTGCCCCCCGCCGCCCTTCCTGTATCCTGAGGTCTGCTGAGCTACATCCTCCCTGATGGGGAGCTGCCAGAGTGCAGCGGGACATTCTCCACTGCAAGGCATTAGGACAGTGCCTCTGCCCATTGAAGGGACCATCAAGACACTCGGGGGCTCTGCCGCCATTGTGAAAACTATGCAGCAGCCCAGTTGCCTGTTTCTGGGAGGAAGCCAAGAGGCTCAGCTTCAGCCCTGAACGGCCACCCTGAGTGACTTCCCCTTCTCCACAAAGCACTCCAGTGAAAACTGGTTCTGCTGCCTGCCTCAAGGGGTACAGAAAGGAAATTTCAAGAGGCCCCACAACACACCCCAGGTGGACCGAAGGTAAGTCAAAGTTTGGGGGCTTTGGGGTACAACCAAGCTGGTGGCCTGTCCAATATGCATCACAAGGACAAGAGGAACACGATCAACCCTGCCACCTCTGCAGGACAGTCAGCAAGCAGCAGAGGTTTCCCAAGCATAAGCTGGCTGTCCAAAACCTGGAGGAGATCAGGATGAAGCATGCAGAGCCCCCCTTTGGTGGCTGCTATTCAGCTGTTCCTGTCATTGTGCTTACGATGCCATTTTTATCCCACCTTTCCTCCACAGAGCTCACGGCATTGCATGTGACTTCCTGCTCCTCTGTCTGGCCCTTCCAAATGAGGTTATGAGGGGAAGGGGTGTGCACACACTAGGCCACCAGATCTTTTCCAGGATGACACCAGGCTTCTCAAACTTAATCCAGCCCACTAAGTATTATGCCAGATGGCTCTTCTTTGGTGCAGCCCAGCAGCCCCAACACTGCCTCTGCACCGAGGGCCTCCAAACTACCAATCCAATCCTCTGCCCCTCCCTGGCAAACTCACAGCCCCACCCCCAACTCTCTGTGGCGGGTAAATGAAGAATCGAACATCCACCATAAAGCCATCCGTGCTTCAGTAAATCAGGTATGGCCCTTGCTCTCTCACACCCCTCCCTCCCAGGAGTGGGTGTGCACCACACACACACACACACAGAGTCTTTGGTTGTGCTGTGTCCAGCCTTCAAGAGAAGGGCAGGAGGGACTCCAGCATGACTGTGGTCTCTTTGAGACTCCTCTCCGGCTATGAACACACCTACACTTCAGGCTGCCAACCGCTTTTTTGGTGGTCCCCTGCTTGAAGCCGTTGGAAGTGACGTCCAGTGGGTCTTCAGGAATCTTGCTCCAGCTGATGGCTGATCAACAGAGGACCAAGCAGGAGTTACTTGCTAGGCACACAGAGCACAACACCCAGCATCCCCCAGCTCCTTTCTGCACCCTCCCATTCCTCAAAGGCACCACCTCTCCCTCTCCCTGAGCCTGCCTTTCCCGTGCAGTCTTTGTTGCCATCCTCCCCCCTCCCAAAGCCCTGCAAACAGCCCACCCACACTGTCCAAGCTCAGAGCAGAGGCTTCTCTTATCCACAGCCTTCCTCCCAGCCCTGAGCCGCCACATGTCTGCTTATGCTGGGGAGATGGGTGAGCTGCAGTTTCAAAGCAATTTGGCTCCCACTGCATCCAGGCAACTTCCCCCATCATCCCAGGGACCCCTCCTCTCCTCAGCTGCTCTCTGCTTAGGCAGGCCTTAGTGCTCACTCACCTGCCCCACATGGAACCACCTTGCCTTGGCTCTGAAGATGGTTGTCCTCAACTGCTTGCCGGCTGTGGTTGAAGCGCAAACAAGACTGCAGGATTTTCACCGGGTAAACCTGGAAGCCATCTGGTAAATGAAAAATGTGCCGACACCTGCAGGCAAAAGACAACATCCAGAAGAATGAAACAAACCTCCTCTCCCAAGCTCCAGAAGGCAGGGCAGTGGCATCATCACAGGCTGTTGCAGAAGTGCACCCCCAAGGTGATGAAGGCACTGGAATGGCTGGAGGGTGGAAGGGCCTGGGACCTTTCAGAGCCTGCCAGGGGGGAGGGGGTGGGCCATGGAGAAAGCAGAGAAAACCTTTTGCCTCTTCCCCATAACAAGTTCAGGGGCACTCAACTGAGCTGATGGGCAATAGGTTCAGGAGAGGCAAACAGGAGGCCTCCTGTACTCAAGAAGGAATTACATTACGGAACTCACTGCCAGTAGCCTTAAAGATACCAGTTGGTTAACAGATGCTCCTCTCCTGCTGTTTTCCATCCAGCAGGTATATTTCTACATTTTCCCTGGTTCCTCAAGCCAGCAGTTTAATGGATTAGAAGGCTTATCATAGGCCAGAAGAGGCCCAAGAGGAAGGACCGTATCTGTAGGATCCCCACAGGGTGGAACAGCTTCCCAAGATCACCACAGTGCCTTGAACCAAAGTGAAACACAGAGGGGTGGCCAATGAAACTGCTGCCTGGTCTGCAGTGGAGCAGCTAGATTTATTTATTTGGTCGGCTTATATTCTGCCTTTTTCCCGTAAACGGGCTCAAGGCTGATCACAACATATAAAAATAACAATAAAACCCTACATATCAAACACCAAATTAAAATTAATAGTAAAAGCAATGAATAAAACACACCACCAGCAGACAGGGCACAGCATATCAATAACCAGTTGTAGATACGAGGGCAGAAGCTTTTGAAACGGAAGCATCTGATAAAGGGGCTGTTATACCCCAAAACCCTGTGGATCTCTCAGGAGCTACGGGACTCCAGATTAGCTGCTCTGCTCCTGCCTCAGCCGCCTCCTGCATTGACTGAAGCTTCCCAAATGTCTTCAAGGGTAGCCTCGAACAGCATACATTTCAGTAGTCAAGCCTAAAGACTACCCAGGCTTGCGGAAGCACTCCAAACTCAGCCCTGTCCAAGACGGTCCCTCCTATGAGATGGCAATGGGGAAAGGCCCTTTTGGCTACCTGCCCCTCCCTGGGATGCAGCTCTCTGCCAAGGCAAAGGAGAGAGCTGCCCGGGAAGTCTGCCCCACAGACCAATTGGGGCTGACAGGAGCCATTGTCCTTCTGCGTCCAAGTGCTCCTCCCCCCTTGAGGTAGGGGACCCCCCCTCGCTGCTGCCACCACCACTGACAGCAGAGGGGGCCAAGCCTCAGAAATGCCACCAGAAATAAGCCTCCAGGGGGAAAATCAGAGAGCAGCGGCAGAAAGACGCATTTCAGGAAGCAAAAACCCAACCACACGCTTGGTGCTCCAAATCTTCTTCCTCACTGGCCCCCCAAGCCACTTTCGGCTGTCAAGGGGCATCTGCCTCCCCTGCCTCACTGACACATCCCCAGTGGAATGGGCTGGGCCACCAGGCCTTGCTCAGCAGCTGTTGCAAGCAAGCAGATGGACCAGATGTGAAGAACTGCATTCTTTTTCCTCCTGGGAGGTCTGAGATGAGCAAAGCCTCCACTGTGCATTTTGTTTCACACCCCCCCCCCCCGGGCAGAGAACAGGCATGGGGAAGAGTTGTGCAATTGCTTCTTAGATGTACTTCTACCCCCCCTTCATTCCAATGCTAATAGATCTAACAGGAGAGATCACAATCTTCCCTTTCTCCAAGCAGGGAACAGAGTTTTGGAAGAACGGAATGCTACAAATTCTCCAGGAAAGAGAAAAAGCTCCCTTAACCTGGCCAGGGGGAGGAGAAACAGATATGATAAAAACTCCTTGCTGCAGGAAGGAGGTCTTTTTCCTTGGGTGCTGACTCCAGAAGAGCACACAGACCTCTTCCCTGGGAAGGCAGTCATTGACCATATGCTCAACCAAGAGCTGGAGCAAGTTTCAAAGTAAAGGTCACTCTATAGGGATCTGTAACATCCTAAATAAAAAGAGGCTGTCCTGTATTCTAAAATCTGATAGGGCATGTATAAAGAAAGGGACAGAGGACTTGTGTTGTACCAATTTCTTCTGGTATCCCTTGCTCAACCTGGTGCTGTGTTAGAAGCATGCTTGTAAACTTTTAAATATTTTTAATAAATATTTTGCAACTCTGGATGCTGGGAGCAGTTCTCTGTGCCGCATCGCCGTCCACCAGTTTGGACGTGCTATTTTAGAAGGGCCAGGGCAAGGCCAGCAGTTGGCAAGCGGCTCCTCCTCCAGCAAGATGTCCCCGCCACGACCAGGTGCTGCTGAGCAGCGAGAGACACAGAGGCCAGGCCTCAAGACCCTCAACCTCCCAGTGGGCCATTCCTTACGAAGGTTACGTGGTAGCGGCGGCAGAGAAAAACCCAGCAGGGCAGGATGATGGAAATGGCCCCTGCAGGCCAGAGCACCCCCGGTTTAGCAGTTCTTCAGGATGGCTTCCTCACAACTCACTCACCGTGCCACAATGGCCCTCTCCATGGCCTCCTGGCTGTAAGGACATTTGCCACCCACCACCACAGCTGACATGTAGATGGGTTGCTGGAGGAAATGCATCAGGAGGGCGCCCTGCCAGCCCAGCACATTCCAGCGAGCCAGCTTGTCACTGCAAGACATGGAGGCAGTTCTGGGCCCACGGCCTGGCTTGACCCGCAGGAGCCCCGTCGTGTGGTACCCGCTGCCAGGCTGCTGGGAGTCACCTGCGTCTCCTGGGACACACTTTGCCCCAGTCCTGTGGACATCCGTTGCTTGGGCAGGGCTGCAGACAGCTGCAGGGCACTCAGCAGCACCCAGGGCAGGTGGACGGGCAAACCCCTGTGCTGAATGCAGGGCATCCACTTTTATTCTCTTGGGGTAAGGGCCAACTGCAGTCTCTTCAGCCTCCTTTTCATTCCACTGCCCTCCAGAGTTCGTGCTGTCCCTGGGAGCCAGCACTGGGCTCAGGGGCTGGCATGGCTGGGCCTCCTCTTCTGTCACTGGGATTATGGAGGCATCCCCACCTGGAAGAAATGGCAAAGCAGCTCAGAGAAAGACTCTCCTGGGGACAGGCATCACCAAGGTTGCCAGAGGGGGGAGGGGAAGCAGGGCCAGAGGCACCATTCTCCCCACCCCCAGGCAGATTCAGGAACACAGGCATGCTTTTGGGAATGTGTCCATGATGCAGCATCAGAAACATCACTCAAGCATGCATGCTGCTTTCACCAGCAGCACTGGGGAGGGAAATCACAGGAGTATGAGATGCGGCCAGTTCCAGACAGATCAGCTGTCCAAAAGCATGAAAGCAAAATGCAATACCAAGGCTACAGCCAGCCCTGCGTGAAACACTCCCGTCTCCTTCACACTCACCATCGGTGGCAGAGAGCCCTCCAATCCACATCAGAGGCACCCGCAGCCCTCAATTCACAGAGTTCACTCTGATTTACCCAGGTTCTGTGCCTCATTTCACTCCCCTTCCCCCAATCAAGTCCCTCAGGCTGAAAGAAGTAGATCAGGGCCCAGAGCCCTCCAGTTGCTCGTCTGGAAGGGAGGGGAGGATGTGTTGCAGCCTCCTTGCTAGAGCTAACCCCCAAGACTTAACCCCCCTCCCCACTGGAGATGGCTACTCCGGTGGGGGGCAAGAGAAGGCCCAAAGACCAACTCAACATACTCACAAGGGGTGTGACTAGAGAAAAAAACAAAGGTGATGTGTGGTCTGAGAATCCACATCCCTTGCTTAGTTCCTGGGCTAAAGATGCTGGTTTCTTGTTGCATGGCTGCTAGCCACAGCTGGTGAAGGAGGTACCTAGTGGGAGAGAGAATCACTTCCTCAGGAGACAAAGAACCAACCCTGCCCCCCTTCCGCGCCCGACACAGTTCCTGGGTCTCCCTACAAAGGTACCAGGAAGTACTGCTGTCCTTCCCCCCTGAAGAGAGAGAAGGCAGTCCCCAGGGAGCAACCCCCACCCCCAGCATTGCTGTCGTTCTCCTCCATATACAACCAAGTGATTCTAGAAAGAGCAGCTCCCAGGCAACTTCTTCACTCCTGGGTCTCTTTAAAGTCAGGTACCTGAGTCTTTGCTAGTGAGAGACAGGTGAGCCAGGACTCAAAAGTGGAGACATCGTCCACAGATGTCCCCCAGAAATTAGCTGCACGACTAACAGAAGGGGACGTGTGCATGCCAGTGTTTCACCTGTTACATTCTGACAGCTCTTTAGTAGCCCACATGTTGCAGCAAGTGGCACCATGCTCTCCTGGCAAGCCCCATGAGGAGCCCCAAAGGAAGACTCCCGCTGGATGAGAGACTGATCAGCCTTTCAGAACCCTGCAGTTCCTGCTCACCTCTGGAAGCTCCTCTTCGCCACCACTTCGGCATGGCTGTCGTTGAGAACGTCCCCTGCAAGACCAGCACCCAAGTCAACCGGGGGGGGGGGGGACTAAGCCCCGGGGGGCCAGCAGCTGGGGGCAGGGCGGGAGGCACTGTGCTTACCAGTCTTCCTCATCTGGGAGTGTCCTATGCATTTTGTCCCAGTTCCCATGGCAACAACCTCCATAGCTACAAAAGAAAACCATGTCAGGCAGAAGAGGGAAGGAGAGAGAAGTGTGCAGGGTGAAGAAGACGGTAGGCTCAAGGCGGAGAGTCCCTGTGTGGGAGGCTGCAGCAGCGGGGGGAGGGATTTGGGAGCCGCCAGGGGGGGAAGGCTCTGCCAGCCTCTCCCGCCGGCTTCTTCCCGGCTCTCCTCTCCTCCTCCGTCACCTGGCGGGAGGGGTGCCCCGCCACACACGGGAAGGGGAAGGCCGGCCTGCCTGCCCAGGGCTCCTCACTCACCCGCCGCCTCGCCTCCTCCTTCTGCTGCCCCCGGCGGGGCGTCGTGCAGCTTGAGGACGGCGGCCAGGAGGGTCCACTGCCCGCGGGCGGGGTCGGGCTTGCCCCGCTTGGGCAGCCGCGCCTCGTAGTGGCGGAAACAGGCCTCGGCCGCCGCGCCCCACATCCCGGATTGGCCACCTCCCCCTGCTGGGCGGGAAGGAGGGCGGGGCCCCAGACTGACTGACAGGGAGGAGGAGAAACGGTGCCCCGCCCCCACAGCCCCCTCCTCCCAGGCTGAGGCGGGAGGAGGGCGGGGCCTCAGACTGACTGACAGGGAGGAGAAACGGTGCCCCGCCCCCACAGCCCCCCTCCTCCTCCCAGGCTGAGGCGGAAGGAGGGCGGGGCCTCAGACTGACTGACAGGGAGGAGGAGAGACGGTGCCCCGCCCCCACAGCCCCCTCCTCCCAGGCTGAGGCGGGAGGAGGGCGGGGCCTCAGACTGACTGACAGGGAGGAGGAGAAACGGTGCCCCGCCCCCACAGCCCCCTCCTCCTCCCAGGCTGAGGCGGAAGGAGGGCGGGGCCTCAGACTGACTGACAGGGAGGAGGAAAGACGGTGCCCCGCCCCCACAGCCCCCTCCTCCCAGGCTGAGGCGGGAGGAGGGCGGGGCCTCAGACTGACTGACAGGGAGGAGAAACGGTGCCCCGCCCCCACAGCCCCCCTCCTCCTCCCAGGCTGAGGCGGGAGGAGGGCGGGGCCTCAGACTGACTGACAGGGAGGAGGAGAGACGGTGCCCCGCCCCCACAGCCCCCCTCCTCCTCCTCCCAGGCTGAGGCGGGAGGAGGGCGGGGCCTCAGACTGACTGACAGGGAGGAGAAACGGTGCCCCGCCCCCACAGCCCCCCTCCTCCTCCTCCCAGGCTGAGGCGGAAAGAGGGAGGGGCCTCAGACTGACGGGGGAGGGCGGGGCCTCAGACTGACTGACGGCGAGGAGAGACGGTGCCCCGCCCCCCATCACCGCCGGACTCGGAGGGCGCCCTGGCCCGCAGTCCCTCCGCAGCCGAGCCGCGTGTCTTCGGCAGGCTCGGCTCGAAAACGGCGCCCCCGGGCAACCAATCGCGGCAGCCCTCCTTCTCCCCAGGCCCCGCCCACAGAGGCCCGAGGGGGAGGAGCCCGGCGGCCCTGTCTGCGCCTGCGGAAGGAGCGCACGTGGCTCCGCCTCGCACTAGAAGGGGCAGCAAGCCGCCCCTCAGGGACCGTGCCCGGCCCCACTACAAGTCACACACCTCTCCCGTGGTTGCTGCAGGACCTGCAAAGAGCATCTTCGCTTTCCTCTTGACTGTTCCCTCTCCGCCTTCCCTGAAAGCCCCCCCCCACCTCCCCTTCCCTCCCCCAAGGAGCTGCTGCCAGCCCAGGGGCCTCGGGCCCCCTCTACTCTGTATATCCTCAACTTTCCACTTCTTCTAACAGTCTCTGGCCTTCAGCTATATTTATAATTACTGCATTTATGCCTCCATCTTTAGCCTCACTGGAGATGGCAAAGGGGCACACATCTTTTGCCTCTGAAAGGCCCAGTCACCCAGCAAACTTCCAAACGGGGAGGGGGTGGGATTCCAAACTGGGTCTTCCAGATCCTCCCCTGAAGCACCAGTCGCTACATCACACTGGTTTCCAGGGGTGGGGGGCAGCTGCCTGGCTGAGTAAGGACAGCCATGTGGTTTCAGGCCCCACGTGTCCTCCCTCCCATGAGCCAAATCAGCCCTTGGCACCCCCTCCCCTCAACTTTTGCTGACAGAAACCAAGGCCAGAAAGGCTGCCTAGCAATAGCTACTGTGGGCACTCATGTCTTGACACTACAGGCACTTTTCCTTTTTTTGCAAAGCTAAGACGTTTCTCAGTCCTGTCCCTCCGTGGTCCCAATCTCTGGCTTCAAGTATTGATCTTCATCAGGCCTGGCCAAACTGCAGCTGAGGCGCCACGTGTGGTTCTTGCAGCCCCCACCAGCCTGGAGAAGGCATTTCTCTCTAAATCATTTCCCCAAGCCAGCCGGCAGCTTGGAGAATGCATTCAAAGTTATTTTCTTTCCACCTCTCCCTCCCCCATCTATTTGCCTCCCTTCCCACATCTGGCGTTCATGTCTTGTGGCTCTCTAACATCTGACGTTTATTCTTTGTGGCTCTTACAGTGAGCAAGTTTGGCCACTTCGATCTACATTATTTACAGTTCTCAATATGACACCAAGCAGATGGGAGGGGACACACTGAGAATCAAATATACTGATGATGGCAATGAAGATGTGAGGATGAGAGAGCAAAGATCTCCTTTATTCTTGACTGGAAAAAATGCAATTGTGTTCAAGTCTCCAAAGAGCCTCCTCCTCTGCAGCCGGGTGGGTCACACTGAAGTGCCCTCCTCCGCAGGGGGCTCAGGCAGCACCTCCTTCTTCTTGTCATCCGGCTTCAGGGCAGGGAACAGCAGCACCTCCTGGAACAGAGAGGACATCGCTCATCAGAGCCGGCCGAGAAGGCCCCACTCACCGCCATGGAGGGCAGCCACTTATTCCAGGGCACTGCTTAGACACCCCTCACAAATAAAGTGGAAATCATAAAAACATACAAGTAAACAAACCACTAAAATCCAGCCGGTGAAAACCTAGAAGCATAAATGCTGAGCGGGCCAAGGGTTCATCCCCTCAGAACAGTCCTCATGCTGGAACCAGGTTATACAAACCATTTTTTTTAAAAAAACCCTACCTTAATAGGCAAGAGCCAGTGCTCTGAATTGTGCCCAAAAGCATGGGAGTAGCCCGCCCTTCAAGCCCGTTCTGCGACTGCTCGGAGCGTTAGAGGCATCACTTGGAAACGGGCCTGGAAACCAACTGGCAACCAGAATAACGTTTTCCAGAACTGGTAAGATGAGACTCTGTATTTCCTAAGCCAATTAATACCCCCTCTGGGCACTGCAGGAATTCACACCTTAATGTTGTTTGAGTCGGTCAGGAACATCGCCAAGCGGTCGATGCCCATGCCCCAGCCAGCGGTGGGGGGCAGCCCATATTCAAGAGCTGTGCAGAAGTTCTCGTCAATGAACATCGCCTCGTCATCTCCAGCAGCTTTAGCCTAGATGGCAAAGGGGAAAGAGGCAAGAGCAGTCAACCTTGGCAGCAAATGCATCAAAGCCCTCCCCTGCCAGAGTTCGCCCTCAAATTTCAAGAGGACATTGACAAAAACAAAAAGGTTCACACCCGCCCAGTCTGAGCAGAGAATGACAGACAAGGCCCGCGGCCACCGAACATGACCGTCTGGCATCTAGGCTGGCCAGCAAGGGCCACATTTGGGACAGATACCACTAGCTCCTATTTGTGAAAGTAAAAAAAATAATCCTGCATTTACAGGAGATTCATTCCAATGAGACAGGGGACAATCACACATTGCAAATTCCTCCGCTTTCAGCCACAAGTTAAGAAGATGACACTGGATTTATATCCCGCCCTATACTCTGAATCTCAAAATGGTCACAATCTCCTTTACCTTCCCCACCCCCCCCCAACAGACACCCTTGTAAGGTGGGTGGGGCTAATAGAGCTCTTACAGCAGCTGCCCTTTCAAGGACAACTCCTACAAGAGCTATGGCTGATCCAAAGCCAATCCAGCAGCTGCAAGTGGAGGAGTGGGGAATCAAACCCGGTTCTCCCAGAAAAGAGAGCTCTGGCTGATCCAAGGCCAATCCAGCAGCTGCAAGTGGAGGAGTGGGGAATCAAACCCGGTTCTCCCAGAAAAGAGAGCTCTGGCTGATCCAAGGCCAATCCAGCAGCTGCAAGTGGAGGAGTGGGGAATCACACCTGGTTCTCCCAGATAAGAGAGCTCTGGCTGATCCAAGGCCAATCCAGCAGCTGCAAGTGGAGGAGTGGGGAATCAAACCCGGTTCTCCCAGAAAAGAGAGCTATGGCTGACCCAAGGCCATTCCAGCAGGTGCAAGTGGAGGAGGGAATCAAACCCGGCTCTGCCAGATAAGAGTCCGCACACTTAACCACTACACCAAACTGGCTCTTTGGCAAGAACCACGAGAACTGAAAGGACAGCAGATAGGTGAGGTTGCCTTAAAAAAAGCAAGAGCACGCATTCCTTTCAGCCAATATTGCCCCCTTCGGCATACTCAGGCGGCTCTGGGGAAGGCCTTTGCCAGTCTTGCTACAGGAAATCTCAATGACCTTCAACCTCAAGCATTCTGACTGCAAAGCCTGCCCCCGGCCACCAAGCTGCAGGTGCCAATGAGGGCAAGAGCTCTCTGATGATTCTTTGTTCCGCCCCGTCTTCTGGAAGGCAGCACAGATCCACCCAATGCCCCTGATGTGTGGGACAGACACACTCCTATGCAGCAAGCTTTGGGTGGCGGGGCAGTGAGGGAAGAAAGGAGGGGACACCCAGAAGGTCCTCAGCCTGCAGGCCCTGCCAGTGACAAAGCAGATGCCGTGCCTAACATCGCCCACAGTAAATTCTTCAGAGCAACAGGCAGCAATCCAAGAAATGGCTGTGGGGGAACAACTTCACCCCCCCACACACAGCCTCAGTAACATTCCTGTCCCTCCACAAAGTGACCCCCTGATTCATTGTGGGGAGAGGGAAGAAGACGACGACATTGGATTTATATTCTGCCCTCAGCAGCTCAAGTCCTGTCTTGCACCTTCGCCTGATCTGCAAAGAGCTGCCGCTGCCGAAAAGGGTCATTCAGCTCTGTGTATGCGTTGCACACTTCCTTCTTCATCACAAAGAGCTCAAAGCGCTCCGTCAGTCCTTGCTGCACACGATGCCTGTGCAGATGCAACAGGGAAGAAGAGGATGAGAGCACAAAGATGGCCAGCACCGCTCCCAGCCCACAATTCAGCCCCCACCCCGCTGTGAGTCTCCACACTCATCTTGTCTCCACCTGCAGAATTCCTTTCCCTTCACTTAGCAAGAGTGCAAAGCCTCTGCCCCACTGCTTTAGAGACTTCTGAAGCATTCTCCAGCAATCATCAGCCCTAGCTGAGGTTTGGAATCATAAAGCAAGTGAACTTCTGAAGAATTATAAATTTTACACAACCCCGCCTGACCCACCAAAACTTCTGAACGCATGCACATCTTTTCATATACTTACCATTTGGCCAGGGGGCTCATGATTTGAGGGTGATCACAGATAAATGTGGGGTTGATGCACGTCACTTCCAAATACTCCCCAACCAGCTGGAGGGGGAAAGGGGGGCATCTTTCAGTTGGACTGCTGCTCCTCGGTCTCAGGCACAAGACTGTGATCCACAGCAACACCCCCTCCCTCCTGCTGCTGGCGGCCTCAGAGGAAGGCCAGCAAAGAAATGTGGCTCTCTGGGTCACAGAGCCCAGGCAGCTGCTTGCCAAAGGGACCAAGCCACCACTCTGCAAGTCCCCGGGTCCATTTTTCCGGCAGAAACAAGACTACTGACCCAAACTGCGGGTCAACAGGTGGCAGGTTCAGGCCCTGGCCTCAGGGTCAGGTCAGAGGTGATGTGAAAGACCGCCCTCTGCATGAGGCCCCGGAAGGCAGCTCCAAGCCACTGTCTGTCTCCCTCAGCACCCCAAAGCCAGTTTAAGGATGATAAAACTTCTGCCCTTCCTTACGGGGCTGTTGTACGGGTTACACAAGCCTGGGCGTGAAAGGTTTTGAACACCTGAAAGCAGGGCTTTTCTTGTTTTTTAAAAAACTTATTTGCATATTAAGCCACACCCCTGTCATCACCATTGTTTCACACAAAGCTTTTATGCAGAAAAGGCCCAGCAGGAACTCATTTGCATATTAGGCCACACACCGTGACACCAAACCAGCTGGAATTGCGTTCCTGCTCAAAAAAAGCCCTGCATGAAAGTATTCATTAATGGTAGCAACAGCAGGCAAGCACTGGGTGGGACTGGAATGTGACAGAACCAGCTCAGCCTGTCAGTTTAGCCCTTGGACCCCAACAGAGGCGAGGGAGGCCTCTCACTTCCTGGTGCTTCATGTCAAAGGTTCGGCCTCCCCTCTGCAAAAAGAGAGTCTGAGGGCAGCCTGCCAGGCAGGTATGGGAACTGCTATTCTCCTGCCCCCTGCCCAGGAAAGCAGCCAGCAGGGGAGGGGAGGGGGCACTCCCACAGGCCAGACCAGATGTGGCCAAACTGCCGCTCTTGGACATACATTGTGTGGCTCTTGACGCCCCCACTGCCACGTTGGGCTGCCTGGAGAAGGCGTTTCTCCCTTTAAATCATGCCCCCAAGCCACGCCAGTTAAAGTTACTTTCTTTCCACACCTCTCTCTCTGTCTTGTGGCTCTCCAACATCTGAGGTTCATGTCTTGCAGCTCTCTAACATCTGACATTTATTCTATGTGGCTCTTACATGAAGCAAGTTTGGCCACCCCTGGGCTAGGCGTATCCAAGCCACAGCAGAAAGCAAGCCCCTGTGCCCGGCTCTGCCCAGCCCAGCCCAGCCGGTGGAAGTTTGCTTCTACTAATGCAGTAAGTGCAAAGGAAAGAAGGGAAGGGTCACAGTGTCAAGATCCTGAGCTCCAAGGCAGTGAGCTGCAGCCCAGCCTCCAGTGCTCTTTGGGAGGCAGCTGAAGCAATGTGGGGAAAAGGGGGACTCCTGCGTTAAAGCAAAGCTATAAAAACAGAAATGTCAGGTGAACCTAGAAACACTATGCTATCAAAACATTTATTACAAGAAAATAAGAATGGGGTGATGAGAAAACCTCTGTAGTCTCTACTTTTGAGCAGCCTCTGCTTCTAAACAGTCTAGGATAAGAAATGCAAGCGTGCACACAGGCACTTGAACCTTCCAAAGCCTCTGTTATTAAACAGACCGCAATAGAGTACACAAGAGCGCACGCAGGCTCTTTTTCCCAAACAGTCTACAACTGAACAAATCCAGTGTGGGTCCCTCTCCACTCACCTTATCAAGGAGCCGGGCTGTGGTCCGAGGGGATGGACACTCAACCCCCCTCTCTTCACAGAGGGCATCAAGGAAGGTGCGAGTCTCTGTGGACGCAAAGCAGAGATATTCCTGCAGCTGTGCTTCCCCCACCCCCGAGAAGAATCAGAATCAGGCGCCTGGAATGGCCGTCAACACCGGCTGGTGGGCTCAGCCAGCAATGCCAACACACAGCCAGAACAGCCATGCCACAACCCAGCACACTCTCTTGGAAAGCTCTCAGACAAAGGGCTTCATATGCAGGACCAGCAGCAAGCGCTGGGCTTGTCCTCCACAGCCAATGAGCAGGAGAGGCTGCAGGGAGGCACCCCCCCTCACCTTCTGTCTCAAACTGGTCTGTCCCAGGGAGCTTCACACCCAGCACTCGCTCCAGCTCGCCCACCATGCTGATCCTCTGGAAGGGCGGAGTGAAATCGATGTCATAGGCCTGGCCTTCAGGGCCTTCGGGATGGTATGTCACCTTGTAACCACCCGTGATGTACTTCACCATTCCTGCAAGGAAAAGGCGATGCTTCACGCCTGTCCATGCTCACCCCCCGCCCCCACATATGACCCTCCCTCAAGCTAGGGTTGCCAGGTCCAGCTCAGGAAACATCTGGGGACTTTGGGGGTGGAGTCAGGATTGGCAACCCTACCTCAAGCCCACCTCCCAGTCACCAACCTGAAAGCAGGTGCTCCGTGATCTCCATCAAGTCATGGTAGTCTGCATAAGCCATGTAAAACTCACAAGTGGTGAACTCTGGGTTGTGTGTTAAATCAATGCCTTCATTTCGGAACTGGCGCCCAATTTCATAGACCCTGTCCATTCCTCCAACCACCAGCGTCTGAAATACATAAAAGCCACGTGGTCTCTTCTGGAGGAGAAACAGAATTGCTCACACAGGCAATGACCCAAGGGCGAATTTGAGGTTTTTCAGAGCACATCAGAGAGACTGAGAGGAGATGCCTCAAGCAGCTCCCTCTTTTCCCAGCTCCTTCCTTCACACAGACCTGCCTCCTAGATGGCAGGCCACCTCTCAGCCAGCAGAACCCAACAGAAGCAAGGAGAACTCCTCAAGACCCGAGGGGGGGTCTGTTCCTCTGAGGCTTTTCCAGAGCACATGAGAGAGACTCTGAGAGGACATGCCTCAAGCAGCTCCCCTCTCTTCCCAGCTCCTTCCTTCACACAGACCTGCCTCCCAGATGGCAGGCCACCTCTCAGCCAGCAGAACCCAACAGAAGCAAGGAGAACTCCTCAAGACCCGAGGGGGGTTCTGTTCCTCTGAGGCATTTCCAGGATCCTGGAAGGGTTTTTTTTAAAAACCATCTTCTGGGTATGAAGCAAGGTCACTGTGTGTGTGTGTGTGTGTGTCTGTGGGAGGGGGGGAAAATATAATTTCCTGCATTGTGCTGGGGGTTGATGACCCTGGATCATCAGCTCTATGATTCTATAGCTTTTAAGTCTTCCACAGTTGTTCTGCTCAGGACCCCTACAGGGCAGTCCTTCTACTGAACAAGTCTCTCCTGCTGCGCAGCAACTGTTCCCTGTGTGCCCCCCTCCCCCGTGCCCATAACATCCCCGGCTACCCCAGCATCACGCAAAGCAGGCCACTGCCCGTCCTCCCGAGGCTTCACCTTGTGGTAGAGCTCTGGTGCGATCCTCATGTACAGGTTCATGTCCAGCTCATTGTGGTAGGTGATGAAAGGCTTTGCCACAGCCCCCCCAGGGATGATGTTCATCATGGGCGTCTCCACCTAACAAAGCAGGCAGGGAGAAACCAGCAACACTTATCTTCCTCCTCCTTCCGCCCAGGGGCCATCCAAGCACTCTGCATCAAGGGTCTGGCCCTCCACGAGTTTGAGAGGCCCCTTTTCCACAGTTTCTCAAACCCAAGAGAGAAGAATGAACAATTAATATCCTAAAAGCCCTTTGCATTTAAAGTATGCCTGACTTTAAAACCAAGCCCATGATACAGTCGTAACAACAAAATCAGAGAAATCCACCCATAACCCCAAATCTGTTTATTGAACCCACAGCAGAATCAGTTTTAAACAGAACATGAAATGACATCCAAAGAACAGTAAATCGCATGCAAGCTGGCAAGGGCGGCGGGAGGGGGGAAACACTTACTTCCAAAAATCCCAGCTCATCTAGGAAATTTCGAATGTACGTTATAATCTTTGCCCGGATAATGAACTTTTGTCTCACAAAATCATTAAGAATTAAATCCAGGTATCTCTGCCGAAATCTGGTTTCCTAAAAATAAATGTCTCCGTTTAGAACACAAAGCAAACTAAAAGGAATACCCCAGAGGCCCAGCTTTGGCTAATACCTTGTCCTTGAGCCCAAAATGAAGATGAGGCAGCATATGAAGACAGGGTGATAGCAGGGTGATTTCAGAAGGAATTATGCTCAACTCCCCCTTCTTTGTCTTGCCGGGATTCCCCTGAACCCCTATAATGTCTCCACGCCGAAGTTTGTTGTTAATACACAAATATTCTTCTTCAGATTTGTAGTTTCTGAAATTTAAAAAAAAGAAGTGACTGCTGGACTTGTAGATCGGGGGGTAGAGCCTAGCCTTCCTTGGGGTAGAAAAGCAGACCTTTTAAAGATTCTTCTCTTTTCACCCTGCAAGCAAAGCACATGTTCCACCAGTAAGCACCAGTCTCTCCCCCAAAGGGAAAGAACTACATGCAGTGTTCTATTGTCTTTGAAAAAAGTGAGCTGTTGGGAAAACTGGACGAATTTCAGGGCTATGTAATCCTGGGCCACGGACAAAAGGATATTCTCAACTTACCAAGAGACCACAGTGGGACAAAAAGACATTGTAAGTTTCTTGGGAATAAAGAAAGTTATGTGACCGCATTTGTTACGTTAACAGGCTAATATCTGCTGCATCAGAACAGTCAAGACGACACTTCTTGCCAATGGTTTTATGTCATCTGATTTCCAATACTGTTAGTTGATTCTGGTTATATGTCATATGCTTGTATTATCTTGGTGGTGACTATTGCTTGTTCATGCTTCAAAGAAAAGCAACCCCGTGCATGGCTGACTTTGGACTGCAGCAGGCGCTAATCAACATGCCTGAGAAAAGAACTCTTTTGAAAAGACACTCAACAATGTTTGAGTTGCCGGGGGGGGATTTATCAGTTAGATATTTTGAACGCTTTTTGCCACCTTGAGTTGATTCTGTCACTAACTTCCATGCCTAAGGAATAAGTATCTGGCCCTGCCCTGGGTCATTAGTCCTAACAAGGAATGTCTTGTTGTGAACATGTATCTCTTCAATAAAATCCTTATCTGATTCACACCCAAGAGCCTGAGTTGGTGAGAGCTACACAGAACCTGACAGAACTCTTGATGATAATTCCAGTTATCCACATGTGCGACCTCAAGAGCATATCCAAAAACAGAGACTGGAAGCACCTAAAGCATGCTTCCTTGCAACCTCTCTATGTACCAGTCTTCAGCAATGCCTACAGTCTTTGTGTATCCTTCCCACCCCATCCCCCCACCAGAGATGGCTTAGGTTACATTGCCTAGTATGATGACAGGACACCGACAAGATGCCACTGAGAGTAAATAATTACTCCGGCCATGAGAAAAATTTCAAAGCCAATCAAGCTTATGAAGGATGTAGGACTACAGGAACTTGCTACACATTTTTTTTTACAATCTACTAAATAGTTCTACATTGCAACAGAAAGGCTATAGCAAGAAATCGGGAAGCTGCTTTTTAACTTTCAACCAATTTATGACAAAGCAGGAGCAAAGTAGGGAAATCATAATAAGCCTAATACAAATAAAAATTCCTCCACACAGGAATAAATACAAAATTGACATAAAAGCTGTCCGCCTGGGATGACAGACCATCTTAGGATGCCCAGGCTGTAATCATTTATCTTCTCTGCCATGACATCCAATCTCTGAGGACCCAGAAAAACAACTACCTCTTCAATTTATTTATTATTTTTCTTTAGATTTCTATCCCGTCCTCTCCGCAAGCGGACTCAGGACGACTAACAGTCAACTCAAACATCTATAATACAATTTAAAACCAATAATATACATTTTGTGGTGCTGTACAACTTCGACATACGCAGGATCTTTCTTTTTCGGTTAGTGATCCTATAATGTTTGTAGCTCCTCAGTGGTGTGAAGTGGCAGTTCTCTCCCAGTTTAGGCACTGAAGGCCTGTTGGAATAATTCAGAATTGAGAAAGATTCCACAGGGCCCTTATGGACTCCGGGAGGGCATTCCACATTTCTGGTGCTGCCCCCAGGAAGGCCCTAACCCATGTGGAACACAGTCTGGCCTCCTTTGGTCCAGGGACAGACAGTAGATTTTGAGCGCAATCCAGAGGGGCGGGCGGAAAGTCTTTTGGAAGCAGACCAGCCGGTGCGTGAGCGCAGGAAGGGTTTGCGCCAAAGTATGACCAGCGGCACCAGAGCGGAGGGGAGGTACGTGGGCGAGGGGCTGCCCGAGGGCCGCACCCGAGTGCGGGCAGAAGTGAGGTGAAGCGCGGCGTTCAGGTGGAGGAGGGGTGAAGTTGGAGGCGCGGCCAGGCTTAGGCGGCTTCCTGAGCAGTTTGACCCATGACACGCCCCCCCGAGAAGCGCAACTTTACACCCGCAAAAACTGCGGCGTACCCCATAGGCACTCGTTGAAACCAAAAAAAGGCTGCCACTGCTGCTGCGGAAGCTCGGAACCCCCTTAAAGAATGCCGTGACTGCCCCCCCCTCCTAGAAATACTTCTGCTCTGCCTCACACAACTCAGTTGTTAGGAAGAGGGGCGCGTGGCGGGAAGCTCTGCCGGCGAGCTCCCAGCCATACAGACAGGCAAGTTGGTGACAGGTTTTGCACTGTGCAGTAGCTTTGACAGTATCTTTTACTTGCGAGGGGGATAACGAGGTCTCTCCCCTGGAGCTAACTGCTCGTTTCCAGGTCTCCAAAAGTTCCGGGCTCCCGGAGGCTCTGCATGCAAGGACTGTCGCCCATGGCTGGGTAAGTTCCACTCCCCGCCCCCCGCCTCCTCCTGCCCTCGCTCTCGACCACTTGGTGTGCGAGTGTCTCTGGCATGTGATCCAGGCAGTGGGCTCCAGCAGGGGGCATCTGTTGACCCCGCTCCCCTGTGCTGCCGCCTGCTCCCTGCCCTTGGTCTGCCCTCTGCCGCGTTTCCAACCCCTAGAAGGGCATGGGGTGTGTGTGGCAGCTGCCCTGTTGCGGGGATGTGGGTCAGAGACTGTCCCTTTAAGAGAGCACCTGGCTGAAACACAGTCTGCTCTTCCAGTCGCTGCCCCTGCAGGTGCTCTGGATCTCTATCTCCATTTTGCAGGTGGGACTCCAACAAAGTCTTCAGCATGTGCCGCTCCACAGCCCCCCCCCCCACTCCCTCAGCTGCTTCTGCCCGCCGCTCGGAATGGAACCTCGCCCAAGGCAAGACTGCCCAGCGCGTGTCAGGGACTGCTGCACTCTGTTCCGGAAAAATAAAGTCTGAGCTGCGCCCTCTGTTGTTTCTCCTGCTTGGCATCTGCTGCATATTCCCTGGGTACACCCCCCCCCCCGGCGGTGGCCTCTCTGAGGGAATGGCTGGGAGGGTGGGCAGACTTCATTTGGGGGTGGGGGAACGGTCTATGAGCCGCCATGCTGCCCCCCGTGTGGCTGGACAGGGGAGAGGAGTGCCACCCCTCAGCCTGCCTGGGCTGACAGCCTACCCAACCCCACAGGGCTGTTGTGCACAGAGCACTAATGGGGGGCTGATGAAGTGGACTCAGAGTTCTGCGGCTGATGCACTCGCACTCTGAGCTCTGCGGCCCCCGGGGGAGGTGTTCCGTGCACATGGCAGGGGGCATCAGGGCAGCATAGGGGTCTCTGGGTGGGGGGGCATCTGCTGCTGGGCTGCTCACTCCCAGATACACATTCCAGCCGCTGTCTATGACAGCGAACTCCTCCACTTGGTACTTCCTGCTTGTCTGCCTGCCATTGGCAGAGTCTCTGACAGCAGGAGGGTGTGAGGGGATTGACGGCTTCTCCATGGTCCCGTGCAGGCCTGTCTCGCCCCCACCCCCACCTCACCACCAAGCCAGGCTTCTTGTGTGTGCATGCCCAGCCTCACTCCTGTTCCCCCCCCCATGTTGGTGGGCCGTCTCTCCTTTGACTGTGATGGTCTGCCCATCATTGGCTCCGTTCTCTGTTTGGGGGCGGGTTGGAGATGGCTATCAGCCTCTCTGGGGCCATCTGTCCCCATCCCTGACTGTCAGGAGCCATGGTGCATGCACCAGGACTGGCCAATGGGGGGGTGGGCTGGCCCTCCCCTCCAGCTGCCTCCACCTCCCTTCTGTGCCTCTGCCAGCGGCATTGCCATAGCGACCGTCTCCCTCATGGCAAGCTATCCCTCTCCCCTCCCCATGCTCGAGCATGCTGAAGTCCTCAGGAAGTCTACTAGCAGCGCACCAGCTATGCCATGGCCAGCCGCCCCTTATGTCTGGATTGGGCTGCCCATGGGGAACATGTGGAGAAAGGCAGTCCTGTAGATAGGCAGGCCCCAACCATAAAGGACTTTAAAGGTCAAAACCAACACCTTGAAACAGACTCGGAACACAACAGGTAGCCAGTGCAGCTCTTTTAGCACTAGCCAAATGTGCTCCCATCTAGAGAGCCCCATTAACAGCCGCGCTGCAGTGTTCTGCACTAGCCGTAGTCTCCAAGTCAGGGTCAAGGGTAAAGAGCATTACAGTAATCTATTCTCGAGATGACCATAGCATGGAGCTAAGTCATCATGCTCCAGAAAAGGGCCCAAAGATGAAAAAAGGTAGATTTGGTAGTGGCTGCTTCCTGGGCCTCCATTGCCAGAGAGGACTCCAGGAGCACTCCCAAGCTCTTGACCTTAGTGGCCGGTATTAGTGGCACCCCGCCAAGAGCCAGCAAAGGGAATAACATCTTAAGCTCTCGCTATCCTTCTAGCGATGGTTACCTGGAGTTTGCCATAACTTGTAACTTAACTCCCTCTCCACGAAGATCGTAGAAGATCAGCTTCCCTCCAGAGGCACGTTTTGCATGGATCCGACCTACAGAACAAGTTACAGCAGGACAAGGAAGTCTTTCCCCCCTGCACAGCAGAGGCACACCATAGTCAAAGAGTGTGGTGAAAACAGAAACAGCATCACTGGAGGAATGAAAATGTTTATGGGAGAACCTACAGCTCAGCAGTAGAGCCTCTGCTTATGCATGCAGGGGATATGCTCCAGCCATCACCAAAAAAAATCCTTCTTATCCAAAACCTTGGGAAAAGGTTTTTTATCCATCCAGATACAACGTAAGTGGCTCAATTATCTGAATCAGCAAAAGACAAAGAGACCTTCAGAGTCTCAAAAGAGGCTTACAATCTCCTTCCCTTCCTCTCCCCACAACAGGCTGGTGGGGCTGAGAGAACTCTGAGAGAAATGCTGTTGAGGGAACAGCTCTTTCAAGAACTTCGACTAGCCCAAGGTTACTCAGCGGGTATATGTGAAGGAGTGGGGAATCAAACCCATTTCTTCCACACACTTAACCACTACACCAAACTGGTTCTCTGTTATGTCTTTGGTAGTGTTGGAAAATGCCCATTCAGGTCACAGCTGACTTATGGTGACCCTGGAGGGTTTTCAAGGCAAGAGACATACAGAAGTGGTCTCCCATTGCCTCTCTCTGCAAAGTAACCCAGTATTTCCTTGGTGGTCTCTGATCCAGGTAGCAACCAAGCCAAGTCTGCTAAGCTTCTGAGATCTGACACGGTCATATGACCTAGGCCATCAAAGGTCCTTATGCCTTACAGAAAGCTGCTGCAGTGAGAGCAGCTGGAAACAAGCTTGTTCAGACTGACCGCCTGTCTGTTGACACCTTCACCACAGGCCAATCTCACAGAGCGGCAGCAGCTGAAGAGCTAGAGCAGAAGACCTCCACATGGGCCAGATCCTGAACCACCAGGTCCCCCTGAGGGGCTTTCTGAGGGGTCCCACTGCTCCCCCACTCCCATGATGCTGCTCAGGCTGGTCTGCAAAGTTCCTCCTCGGGCACCACAGTAATCCACAGCCACCATTGTCCTAGCGAAGGGGCACGATGCCTTTACCTGCCACTCTCACTGTGACCTCAGCCAAGTGATCGCCCGCCTTCAGATGGCTGTACTTGTCTATGAAGTCTGTAAGGGAGAGATCCACGTGGAACTTGTGCGGATAGGGATCTTCAGGCGTGCCCTTCAGCAGCTGGATGGCCTGGCTGCGGATCTTGTAATATTGCTGCCAAAACACAGGGGCCGGCGACCCATTAAAGCCTCAGCTGCACGTTGCCTTGTCTCCCCCCTCCTGCAAGGCCGTGAGAAGAGCTGCAAGGGGGGGGGGAGAGAAGGCTTGCCTGCGCAAACCCTCGAGGCTGGGCTCCCAGGCCGCGGGGGGGGGCAGAGAGGTCTGTCGCTGGAGCCCGCCCAGCCCAGCCCTGGAGAGAGAGGGGGAGGGGGAGGGGCTCCTCACGGTGGCGTCCAGCAGGGCGTCCTCGTCGGCGGCCCCCTCGGCGGGCGGCTTCTCGCTCTGCTCCTTCTGCTTCGCCTCCTTTTCGGCCACTTTCTTCTCCGCCTTCAGGCGCCGCTTCAGCTCGCTGCGAGAGAGAGAGAGAGAGGGAGGGAGACGGCGAGGCCTGCGTCAGCGCCCCCCGCCCGCCCGCCCGCCCGCCACACTCACCCACCCACCTGGGCTGCTGCTGCTGCTGCTGGCGCCGGCCGCGAGGGACAGGCGGCGGAGGCCGAGGGCGGCCGGTGCTGCAGCAGAGCGACAGAGGCCAGGCCGGCCGGACCCCTCCCGACACCAGCACCAGCCGGGCCCGGGAGAGCATGGCGGGAGGACGGGCGGGAGGACTCACTTCTTGCTGAGGCGGGGCTCGGCCTCCGACCCCTCCCTCGTGGCGGGCGTCGCCATCTTGCCGGCAGCGGTCGCTCCCGGAAGCGGAAGCCACGTGGGCGGGGGAGGAGGAGTTATGAGCATGCGCACAGCCTCTAGCCCCGCCCACCTTCCCTCCCTCGCCGGGAGTCGGGTGTCGGGGGATGAAAGAACTTCCGGCTCCCTGAGGAAGAACTTCCTGCGGCTCCGAGCGGAAGAGGTGGGCGGAGACCGCTGCTTCCCAGGGCTGGATGGCAAGGAGGGCCCTGTGAATGTAGGGGGGGGATTGGTGGGATTCCCGCATTTGCAGGGGGGCTGGACTGGATGACCCCGGAGGTCCCTTCCCTCCCCGTTTCCATCAGGCTTCCTCCCCGGGAGGTGGGGGGCGGGCTCTGCTTCCCTGGAGGTTTTCAAGCAGCGGCTGGATGGCCGCCTGACAGCAAGGAGGGCCCTGTGACTGTAGGGGGGGGGGGATTGGTGGGATTCCTGCATTTGCAGGGGGGCTGGACTGGATGACCCCGGAGGTCCCTTCCCTCCCCGTTTCCATCAGGCTTCCTCCCCGGGAGGTGGGGGGCGGGCTCTGCTTCCCTGGAGGTTTTCAAGCAGCGGCTGGATGGCCGCCTGACAGCAAGGAGGGCCCTGTGACTGTAGGGGGGGGGATTGGTGGGATTCCTGCATTTGCAGGGGGGCTGGACTGGATGACCCCGGAGGTCCCTTCCCTCCCCGTTTCCATCAGGCTTCCTCCCTGGGAGGTGGGGGGCGGGCTCTGCTTCCCTGGAGGTTTTCAAGCAGCGGCTGGATGGCCGCCTGACAGCAAGGAGGGCCCTGTGACTGTAGGGGGGGGGATTGGTGGGATTCCCGCATTTGCAGGGGGGGGGGTGGACTGGATGACCCCGGAGGTCCCTTCCCTCCCCGTTTCCATCAGGCTTCCTCCCCGGGAGGTGGGGGGCGGGCTCTGCTTCCCTGGAGGTTTTCAAGCAGCGGCTGGATGGCCGCCTGACAGCAAGGAGGGCCCTGTGAATGTAGGGGGGGGATTGGTGGGATTCCTGCATTTGCAGGGGGGTGGACTGGATGACCCCGGAGGTCCCTTCCCTCCCCGTTTCCATCAGGCTTCCTCCCCGGGAGGTGGGGGGCGGGCTCTGCTTCCCTGGAGGTTTTCAAGCAGGGGCTGGATGGCCGCCTGACAGCAAGGAGGGCCCTGTGAATGTAGGGGGGGGGATTGGTGGGATTCCCGCATTTGCAGGGGGGCTGGACTGGATGACCCCGGAGGTCCCTTCCCTCCCCGTTTCCATCAGGCTTCCTCCCCGGGAGGTGGGGGGCGGGCTCTGCTTCCCTGGAGGTTTTCAAGCAGCGGCTGGATGGCCGCCTGACAGCAAGGAGGGCCCTGTGACTGTAGGGGGGGGGATTGGTGGGATTCCCGCATTTGCAGGGGGGTGGACTGGATGACCCCGGAGGTCCCTTCCCTCCCCGTTTCCATCAGGCTTCCTCCCCGGGAGGTGGGGGGCGGGCTCTGCTTCCCTGGAGGTTTTCAAGCAGCGGCTGGATGGCCGCCTGACAGCAAGGAGGGCCCTGTGACTGTAGGGGGGGGGGATTGGTGGGATTCCTGCATTTGCAGGGGGGCTGGACTGGATGACCCCGGAGGTCCCTTCCCTCCCCGTTTCCATCAGGCTTCCTCCCCGGGAGGTGGGGGGCGGGCTCTGCTTCCCTGGAGGTTTTCAAGCAGCGGCTGGATGGCCGCCTGACAGCAAGGAGGGCCCTGTGACTGTAGGGGGGGGGATTGGTGGGATTCCTGCATTTGCAGGGGGGCTGGACTGGATGACCCCGGAGGTCCCTTCCCTCCCCGTTTCCATCAGGCTTCCTCCCTGGGAGGTGGGGGGCGGGCTCTGCTTCCCTGGAGGTTTTCAAGCAGCGGCTGGATGGCCGCCTGACAGCAAGGAGGGCCCTGTGACTGTAGGGGGGGGGATTGGTGGGATTCCCGCATTTGCAGGGGGGGGGTGGACTGGATGACCCCGGAGGTCCCTTCCCTCCCCGTTTCCATCAGGCTTCCTCCCCGGGAGGTGGGGGGCGGGCTCTGCTTCCCTGGAGGTTTTCAAGCAGGGGCTGGATGGCCGCCTGACAGCAAGGAGGGCCCTGTGAATGTAGGGGGGGGATTGGTGGGATTCCTGCATTTGCAGGGGGGTGGACTGGATGACCCCGGAGGTCCCTTCCCTCCCCGTTTCCATCAGGCTTCCTCCCCGGGAGGTGGGGGGCGGGCTCTGCTTCCCTGGAGGTTTTCAAGCAGGGGCTGGATGGCCGCCTGACAGCAAGGAGGGCCCTGTGAATGTAGGGGGGGGATTGGTGGGATTCCTGCATTTGCAGGGGGCTGGACTGGATGACCCCGGAGGTCCCTTCCCTCCCCGTTTCCATCAGGCTTCCTCCCCGGGAGGTGGGGGGCGGGCTCTGCTTCCCTGGAGGTTTTCAAGCAGGGGCTGGATGGCCGCCTGACAGCAAGGAGGGCCCTGTGAATGTAGGGGGGGGATTGGTGGGATTCCCGCATTTGCAGGGGGGCTGGACTGGATGACCCCGGAGGTCCCTTCCCTCCCCGTTTCCATCAGGCTTCCTCCCCGGGAGGGGGGGGCGGGCTCTGCTTCCCTGGAGGTTTTCAAGCAGCGGCTGGATGGCCGCCTGACAGCAAGGAGGGCCCTGTGACTGTAGGGGGGGGGATTGGTGGGATTCCCGCATTTGCAGGGGGGTGGACTGGATGACCCCGGAGGTCCCTTCCCTCCCCGTTTCCATCAGGCTTCCTCCCCGGGAGGTGGGGGGCGGGCTCTGCTTCCCTGGAGGTTTTCAAGCAGCGGCTGGATGGCCGCCTGACAGCAAGGAGGGCCCTGTGACTGTAGTGGGGGGGATTGGTGGGATTCCTGCATTTGCAGGGGGGCTGGACTGGATGACCCCGGAGGTCCCTTCCCTCCCCGTTTCCATCAGGCTTCCTCCCCGGGAGGTGGGGGGCGGGCTCTGCTTCCCTGGAGGTTTTCAAGCAGCGGCTGGATGGCCGCCTGACAGCAAGGAGGGCCCTGTGACTGTAGGGGGGGGGATTGGTGGGATTCCTGCATTTGCAGGGGGGCTGGACTGGATGACCCCGGAGGTCCCTTCCCTCCCCGTTTCCATCAGGCTTCCTCCCTGGGAGGTGGGGGGCGGGCTCTGCTTCCCTGGAGGTTTTCAAGCAGCGGCTGGATGGCCGCCTGACAGCAAGGAGGGCCCTGTGACTGTAGGGGGGGGGATTGGTGGGATTCCCGCATTTGCAGGGGGGGGGTGGACTGGATGACCCCGGAGGTCCCTTCCCTCCCCGTTTCCATCAGGCTTCCTCCCCGGGAGGTGGGGGGCGGGCTCTGCTTCCCTGGAGGTTTTCAAGCAGGGGCTGGATGGCCGCCTGACAGCAAGGAGGGCCCTGTGAATGTAGGGGGGGGATTGGTGGGATTCCCGCATTTGCAGGGGGGGGGTGGACTGGATGACCCCGGAGGTCCCTTCCCTCCCCGTTTCCATCAGGCTTCCTCCCCGGGAGGTGGGGGGCGGGCTCTGCTTCCCTGGAGGTTTTCAAGCAGGGGCTGGATGGCCGCCTGACAGCAAGGAGGGCCCTGTGAATGTAGGGGGGGGATTGGTGGGATTCCTGCATTTGCAGGGGGGTGGACTGGATGACCCCGGAGGTCCCTTCCCTCCCCGTTTCCATCAGGCTTCCTCCCCGGGAGGTGGGGGGCGGGCTCTGCTTCCCTGGAGGTTTTCAAGCAGGGGCTGGATGGCCGCCTGACAGCAAGGAGGGCCCTGTGAATGTAGGGGGGGGATTGGTGGGATTCCCGCATTTGCAGGGGGGGGGGTGGACTGGATGACCCCGGAGGTCCCTTCCCTCCCCGTTTCCATCAGGCTTCCTCCCCGGGAGGTGGGGGGCGGGCTCTGCTTCCCTGGAGGTTTTCAAGCAGGGGCTGGATGGCCGCCTGACAGCAAGGAGGGCCCTGTGAATGTAGGGGGGGGGGATTGGTGGGATTCCTGCATTTGCAGGGGGGGGGGGGCTGGACTGGATGACCCCGGAGGTCCCTTCCCTCCCCGTTTCCATCAGGCTTCCTCCCCGGGAGGTGGGGGGCGGGCTCTGCTTCCCTGGAGGTTTTCAAGCAGCGGCTGGATGGCCGCCTGACAGCAAGGAGGGCCCTGTGAATGTAGGGGGGGGATTGGTGGGATTCCCGCATTTGCAGGGGGGGGTGGACTGGATGACCCCGGAGGTCCCTTCCCTCCCCGTTTCCATCAGGCTTCCTCCCCGGGAGGTGGGGGGCGGGCTCTGCTTCCCTGGAGGTTTTCAAGCAGGGGCTGGATGGCCGCCTGACAGCAAGGAGGGCCCTGTGAATGTAGGGGGGGGATTGGTGGGATTCCTGCATTTGCAGGGGGGTGGACTGGATGACCCCGGAGGTCCCTTCCCTCCCCGTTTCCATCAGGCTTCCTCCACGGGAGGTGGGGGGCGGGCTCTGCTTCCCTGGAGGTTTTCAAGCAGGGGCTGGATGGCCGCCTGACAGCAAGGAGGGCCCTGTGAATGTAGGGGGGGGATTGGTGGGATTCCTGCATTTGCAGGGGGGTGGACTGGATGACCCCGGAGGTCCCTTCCCTCCCTGTTTCCATCAGGCTTCCTCCCCGGGAGGTGGGGGGCGGGCTCTGCTTCCCTGGAGGTTTTCAAGCAGGGGCTGGATGGCCGCCTGACAGCAAGGAGGGCCCTGTGAATGTAGGGGGAGGGATTGGTGGGGTTCCTGCATTGTGCGGGGGGGGGTGGACTGGATGACCCCGGAGGTCCCTTCCCTCCCTGTTTCCATCAGGCTTCCTCCCCGGGAGGTGGGGGGCGGGCTCTGCTTCCCTGGAGGTTTTCAAGTAGGGGCTGGATGGCCGCCTGACAGCAAGGAGGGCCCTGTGAATGTAGGGGGGGGATTGGTGGGATTCCTGCATTTGCAGGGGGGTGGACTGGATGACCCCGGAGGTCCCTTCCCTCCCTGTTTCCATCAGGCTTCCTCCCCGGGAGGTGGGGGGCGGGCTCTGCTTCCCTGGAGGTTTTCAAGCAGGGGCTGGATGGCCGCCTGACAGCAAGGAGGGCCCTGTGAATGTAGGGGGGGGATTGGTGGGATTCCTGCATTTGCAGGGGGGTGGACTGGATGACCCCGGAGGTCCCTTCCCTCCCCGTTTCCATCAGGCTTCCTCCCCGGGAGGTGGGGGGCGGGCTCTGCTTCCCTGGAGGTTTTCAAGCAGGGGCTGGATGGCCGCCTGACAGCAAGGAGGGCCCTGTGAATGTAGGGGGGGGATTGGTGGGATTCCTGCATTTGCAGGGGGGTGGACTGGATGACCCCGGAGGTCCCTTCCCTCCCTGTTTCCATCAGGCTTCCTCCCCGGGAGGTGGGGGGCGGGCTCTGCTTCCCTGGAGGTTTTCAAGCAGGGGCTGGATGGTTACCTAAGAGAAACGAGGACCCTGTGACCTTGGGCAGGTCCTGAGAAGGAGGGCAGGAAAGGCTGCCCCAGGGCTTAGTTCTCATGGCCCTTTCTCGCACGCCCAGGGAGATGCTCTTTGCCACTTCGGGATGAGGCAGCCTTTCTCCAGGCCAGTTTGGCCCCAGGGATCCTGGAGGGGGTTTTTTTGTTCGCTTCTTTTTCTTTTTTGCCGTCTTCTGGCCATGGAGCCGGGGTCACACTGTGTATGTGTGTGAAGAGGTATTTGTGAGTTTCAGCTCTATGATTCTAAGGTGCACCTGTATTCAAATCTAAGTCTTCTATTACAGCTCCACACAGCCACTCTTTGAAGCTAGAAGCCTTTTTTTATGGTTATGCCACTCTCTTTAACAGCACCACAAAGAAAGACAGCAATGGACGTACCCCAGCAAGAAGATCAAAGGTGCTCCGCAGAAGGATCAAAGGCACCTAGCATTTTCCAGCTGGCTAATCAAGAATTTGAAGGCAGCGAGGTGCTCATTCATTTCACTTGTTCTGCTTTTGTATGTGACATTGCAGACTATGGCCGCTGTATGTTTAATGCCCCGCACCTTCCACCTTTCTAAACGGGGAATGGTTTAACTCCAGAAAATTTTAAGTGCTCTCTAGAGTACCCTTGTTGACTCTACAACAGGGGTGGCCAAACTTGCTTAGCATAAAAACCCCGTAGAATAAATGTCAGATGTTTGAGAGCCACAAGACATGAACATCCTATGTTTGAGAGTTGCAAGACAGGAAGGCAGGCAAATAGATGGGGGAAGGAAGAGATGGAAAGAAAGCAACTTTAACTTTGTGTTCTCTAGGACCCTGGCTGACTTGGCTCAGAGAAGTGATTTAAAGAGACAAATACCTTCTCCAAGCCAGCCAACAGGATAGTGGGGGTTTCAAGAGCCACACTGTATGTGTGAAAGAGCCACAGTTTGGCCACTCCTGCTCTACAATATCCTTTGCGAGAGCTGGATTATCTACCATAAATACCATGGCATTGTGATATTGTTTTATTTTCAGTTCTTTCTATATCACAATGAATCCTCCAAACGTACTCAATGTTATTCCTTTTCTCTCTTTGTCTCTTTTCTATTTCACTTCACTCTTGCTGTCAGACTTTTACCCTTCCACACTGTTATTCCTTTTCTTCTGCTCCTCTCCCCCCCCCCCCACCCGCTGCCACCTGTCTGCCTGTTTTCTTTGCATTCCAGAATTCATGGGGGGGGGCTCCTCACTGCTTGCCTCCCCAGTCCTCTCTGCACCAGTGCGTCATGGTTCTCTGGGGGGCTGCTGTCTTCTTGGGGTTCCCAGGAAGCTGCTTCAGATAGTGGGCACCGCTCCCCCTCCTGCCCATCCAAGCTGCCCTGCTGTTGCCCCCTTCCTTCCCCAGGACTCTCCCAGCTCCTGCTGCTGCCAACCGCCCCTGGGGGTTGCTGCCATGTGGTTCCCTGGCCATCTCTTTTCAGCCCAGACTTCAGCTGGGCCACAACTGCCTCTTGAGAGCGCTGCTGGTGGGTGGAGCAGCCCCCCCATCCGCAGGCCGCCAGAGTTCCTTCCCGCCCAGCCATCTTTTTCCTCCAGCTGCTGATAGGAGGGACAGTCCTTCCTCCGCTCCCCTCCAGCAGCTCTGCTGCCATTTCTAGGGCCTGTAGTACACCTCCCCCCAGCCTTTTTTCTTGCGTTAAGATTTTTCTGCAAGCCTGGGGAGTCTCCAGAGTTTGCAGAAATTTTTTACTTCTTTGTAAATGGGCCTGAGCCACAGATTCAATTATCCAGAGATTTGGCTATTAGTATATAGATCATCTGTGATGTTGGAATACAGAAAGATGAAACTTGTCATTTTCATTGGTTCTGTATTTTTTCTTACAACAAGTTGTCAAAGGTGACTTCTTGCTTTTGAAGCTTGTCTTAAAAGAGATTTTCTCCCCATGTCTGTCTCCATCTTCCACCCTGTGTTTGCTACTTAATTAATCACAGGCTTTCTCCCTCGGGGCTGTGAACAGTCAGTGCGCAGCATGTGCTGATGCTGGCTAAGTCAGGTTGGCTCTTTTGAGCCCCATGTCCCCAAGTCCTCTTTGCCCTTGCTTTAAGGAAGCAAGGGAAGGGACATTGCTCAGTGGGTCTTGTGGCCACCAGTGGTTGAAACAGCTGCTGCTGGCAGACAGGTGAGCTGCCAGCCCTATGCCAGGCGTGGAAATCTAGGGCCCAACACCCTTCTCCTCTGCCTCTGGGCTCTCGTGCCAGACCCCAGGAAGCTGCCTGGAAGAGAGGGTGCTGGCCACAGAGAAGAGAGAGTAAAACCACCGCTGCAGCAGCCACGCAAGGGACAGGTATGGGGAGGGACGGGCAGTGGTGAGGATGGTTTTGCACCCCTTTCTCCACAGCCTGCGTGCTCTCTTCTGGGTGCTGCCTTTGCAGTGTTCCGGTTTCCTGAGCCTCGTGTTGCAGAGAGTATGGCAAGGCTGAGAGGGATGCAGAGGGACTCCACTGCTGGCTGGCTGGCTGGCTCACAGCATTCATCTGCAGCGGGAAGCCTTGAATATCCGTTGCTTTTCCTTTGGCAGGAGGCAGAAGGCCTTGGCTGTTCATTCTCCCCTGAGCTGGAGAAACAGTCCCCAGTTGGCAAGGAATGGGAAGGGGGTGTGCCCAGGTGGGTCCTGCTCTGAGGCTCGTCCGGCCGCAACAGGCTCCTGCAGGGGGAAGCCCGTGTGCCCTTTGCTCCCCTCTGCCTCTTCCCTCCCCAGGCCCCAGTGAGTGAGTGGGCTCTGCTGAGGCAAGCACCCTCTCTTTCCAGAACCTGCACGGGGGTGGGGGGGTGCAGCTCTTTCAGCGGATGGTGTCATTAGGAGTGTGGGGCTCTGCAAGTGGTGTTGCGTCTCCTGGGGACAAGGGCCAATGGCGTTATTCTGAATCCCACCAAGAAACAGCTCGTGTTCATCCTGAAACGTTCTTCTTTGGCTCCCTTCTAGTTGGAAAGCGAGAGCACAAGCCGTTCAGGGGGCATGCTCCTGAAACACCCTGAGCTCAGAACATCGGAAGAAGCACCAAGGAGTCCCAGAGTCCGGCTGGGAGGGGCCCCATCCAGTGAAGGTTCTGATGTCCCTCGGAGCCCGTCTTCTGGGCCTTCTGAGCAGGTGGCAGCGGCAATTGAAGACATGAAACGCCTCATGGAAGAGTTTGGTGTGGACCTGGCCACCGTGACTCAAGCATTTCTGAAAACCAGTGGGGAAGTCACGGCCGTAGCCCACTGTCTGCAGCAGACTGGCTCGCCTTCAGAGGACTGCCTGCCTCTTTGGACCAGGCAGGATGACCTCGACCTGCTGGCAGGCGACGATCATCTCAGAAGCAAGCTTAGAGCTAAATACGGAGAAGAGAACGTGAACAGCCGCGTGGCATTCAGGAAGACCTAGTTTGAGGGAAGTGCCTTTTGTGAGGGTTACTCTCCTTTCAGGGAGGGAGTGGGGAGTAGAGGCTTGTAGGACCAAGGCCAAGGACTTGCCTCTGAATCTCCGCCATGACCAAATGGACTGTTGTGGCTCCATTCTGCCAACTGTATAGAACAGGGGTGGCCAACGGTAGCTCTCCAGATGTTTTTTGCCTACAACTTGCATCAGCCCTTGCTGGCTGGGGCTGATGGGAGTTGTAGGCAAAAAACATCTGGAGAGCTACTGTTGGCCACCCCTGGTATAGAACACACATACACCCCGCCCTCAGGGTTATTTCTTGTTATCACAATGGCAGCTGTTTGGTTACTTTTGAGCAGGCAATAAAACTGTATGAATCTGCCCTTTTTTTACAACATGAGACTGCAGCTGTGTTTCAGTCTCTGCTGCAGGCCTGCAGCTATTGGATGGGGGTGGCAGGCCTCTCCATTAAACTTCCCCTTCTACCTGCTGGAGAGCTTCAGAGCAGCAGTGGCATTCGGAGGCGGCCAGCCGCAGGGAGGGCATGGAGCTCAGAGTGGCCAGGCTGAGCCCTGGGGTGGGGGGAGCCAGCTCATATCCTTCAAAGAGGACCCTCCATTTCAGCCCACATTTTTGTCCCACCCTCCCACCCCCGGGAAGCTACTCCAGTCGGCTCTCCTCCGCACCGTTTGGCCAGGTGGTCTCTGTTCTGGTCTCCCAGATTTCCAGGGAGGGAACTGGAGGACAAGACTGGTCACCATGGAAATGCTCTTGCTTTCAGCCAGGGATGTAAACCAGCCTGAATCAAGAGCAATGGAGGACTGGTGAGCGAATTGGCAGTTTTGTTTCCAAATGGCACTTTCACGCTCCTGCTACAAACCTCCAGCAGGCTTGGAAAGGAACAGAGTCTCCTGTTTTTGCAAATGCTACAGCATCAGAGGCTGTCCTGTAGTTGATAGGAGTTTTTTGGGGGAGGGGAATATAGTTGGATGAGACTCCTACTACTCGGTGCCATTTATAGGGCCAAAAGCAGCCCCTCCCCCAGGAGTTTGTTTTTCCTTGGCAAATCCCACCCTAGGCCTCTAAGCATGCATGCTGCCCAGGGGGTTTAAAAAAAGTTTATGATGTCATTTTGTGCCCCATGCCCCCCCCCCACCTAACGTTTTATCCCCTGGGGCCCCCGTCTAAAATTTTCTGACTACGGGGCTGCTCTGCTGGGAATTGCATCTTGTGCCTTTCTACACTGTGTGAGCAAGGCCTCTTTCAGATGCATGCCAAAGAACTCCGAAAGTGGTATTTCTCATCCAGTCAGCTCTGCAGTAAGCAAGTTGGCTGAATTCCTGACAAGCACAGAGTCTAAAGCACCAGCGTGCTGTCTGCCGCTCACACTGGCTAGCTGGGTTTCTCCAATATTCAGACAGTTGGGTGAAAATGGTGTTTGCTGATGTTTTGGAGCTTTTCATATTCCCCTCTTCAAACCTTTTAATGGCTTTGGCCTCACTCATCGCCTAATCTACCTTTTGGTCTTCCCAGAAACAAAATTGTCCCATTCTTGCACCATCTCCAATTGGAGGAGGGCTGTGGAGGGAAAAGGCCTGTGGCGTGAAATGCCGGAAGAGCAAAACAGCCCTTTCCTCTTTCCTGGGAACTGGATGCTCTGGCTCCCTGAAGGAGGCCTTTGTCTCTGGCCCTCTGCAAGAGGGAAACTCAGTGGCTGCGCCTTTACCCTTCAGCAGCCGCAGAAGCCCCCACCCACCCGCCGCTGCACCTCGTAAGGAATGCAAGGTACTCAGGGACAGAAACCATCCTTCTAGGGATGGAAAGCTGCCCTCAGCCCTGGTTGCTTCCAGCAAAAGATCTCGTGGGGATCCTGGGATCTTTCTTGTGCCCTTGTTGAGTTGCTGGTGGAGATGGAGGAGCCCGAGAAGCCTTCTGACCCACACATTGTGGGGTGGTGGTAAAGATACTTTAATCATTAAAAGGTAAAGGTAGTCCCTTGTGCAAGCATAGAGTTGTTACTGACCCATGGGTGACATCACATCATGACGTTTTCTTGGCAGACTTTTTGTTACGGGGTGGTTTGCCATTGCCTTCCCCGGTCAACTACACTTTCCCCCCAGCAAGCTGGAGACTCATTTGACCCACCTCGGAAGGCTGAGTCAACTTTGAGCCGGCTGCCTGAACCCAACTTCCTCCGTGATCGAACTTGGGTCGTGAGCAGAGCCTGGACTGCAGTACTGCAGCTGACCTCTCTGTGCCACGGGGCTCCTACCTTACCCATACTCAGCTTTGAAGGTGCACTGTGTGTCTTTCTCCATCATCAGTGCAGGTTCTGGAAAGAGTGCTTGCCTCAGCAGAGCCCACTCACTCACTGCGGCCTGCCCTGCCACTGTGTGTCTTTCTCCATCATCATCAGTGAAGTAGGCATGATGCCCACGCACATGTCGTGGGGGCTGTTTCTAGTGGCTGCACATATTCCTTGTGGCCTAAGAGGCCCGTCTGGCTGGAAGCGTTTCCCTGGCCGCACCTCCACCCCCACCCCTCCTTGGCGCTTAGAAGGCTGATGCATCTAGTGAGATTAAAGTGAGAAGCAGCACCTGTCACAGACCTCTTTGACTGGCTCCTAAGTGGTTTTGAGTCAGAGCGGTGAGAAGTCACAGTTTCTAAAACTGAATGGAGAAGGTGGCCGCAGGGCATCGGTGAAACCACGAGCTGTAGCCCGTATATCTGCCATTAGTGAAGCCATGAGGACATTGGCTGGCTGGCTGTCACAACTGATGGTGCCCAGGTCAGGGCTTACATGGCAGAGTCTCTGGCTCACACAGAGGCTGTCGAGGGGGCTTTGAAGGTCAAGGCAAGCAAGCAGGAAACAAGGCTGCCTGCCAGTGCAGAAGTCTGAGAACAAGGCAGACGTTCTGTGTGCACAACAATTAAACCTTTCAGCAAACATGTTCTGGATCAACAGCAGTCCCTAGTCTGTCTTCAGGAATGCTCCTCCCACATAAAGCACTTGGAGGTAATCTGATCTGAAAGTCAGTTAGAAAAGCCCTCCACAGACAGAGTCTGCTGGTTTCCTGGTATTAGGACTGGGAGGCAGTCGGGCGGGGAGGGGGCCCTCCGCAAGATCAGGGACTTCCCAACCAAAGAGCTGATTGGTTGGGCCTCCCCCACCACCAGCAGCAGCATCTCTTCTGTATTTCCTCTTGCCCAGCGCAGTTCTGCCTTCAGCCACTCCTTCGGTGAGGGGGCAGCTCTGCTGTGATGTGACACCACCCCATGGGTCGGTAATAACCAGTGCTTGTACAGGGGACTACCTTTACCTTTTAAATGGAGGTTTGATGTAGATATGCTGTCTAAATTCAAAGTGCTGCAGACACCTCCCTGTAAAGGAGAGTCCCTCTGGCTTCCATGGTGTAGTTCTATCCGCAAGCATTCTCTTGACCACCAACGCCATCTGAGGGCAAGCCTGCCTGTTTGCTGATTACTTGGTGGGTAAGGGCATTTCTTGTGGCAAGGGGCTACTCACACAGCTCTGAACAACGGTAGAAGTGAAGAGGGCCAGCTACTGTTGTGGTCCATCGCAACAGTGTCCTCATTGTTCCATCCTCCCGCAGTGCAGATCAGGGGGGGGGTTGCCTGGGTGTTGGAGGTGAGGTTTGCTTCTACAGGTTTTTCAAGATTTGTTTGAAATATGAGCTGTTCTCCAGGGGTGCTGACTGTTGGATCTGGTCAGTTCATTGCCGATGGATTAAAGAGGGCTTAGAGACTTGGCATGAAGGGATCCGTTTTCCTACCTGGGCTCTCGCACAGGGCAGGTCATGCACAGGCAGCTGAAGGCGGGGCCAAGAGCTCCTCCTTTGAAAAGAAGTGGCGTTTATCTGCTTAGACAGGTCATGCAAAAAAGGCCAAGTGGCATCCACAACACTCGCAGATCTCTCTCTCGGCTTGACTTCGCAAATGAAGATTTAAGAAGGGTGCAGTAGTCCACGTCTGCTGCAGGCTCGCTGGTGGCTGACAAGACCAATGCGGGACAGGCAGGTCCGGCCACAGTGGCTGCAGGGAAAAGTCTGATTTGGGGTTGGTGCTGTAGCAGTACGATTCTTCCTCAATCTCCTTTTGTCCTCAAGACCAGCTATGCGTGCGTCCTCAAAGGAAGAGACAGCCTGGTGGATGGTGTGCCTCCATGCTTTGCGATCTGAGGCTAGGTCAGACCACTGGTGATGGTTGATGTGACAGGTGCCAAGGGATTTCTTCAAGGAGTCCTTGTACCTCTTCTTTGGTGCCCCTCTATTTTGATGGCCGGTGGAAAGTTTGCCATACAGGGCAATCTTGGGAAGGCGGTGGTTTTCCATCCTGGAGATATGCCCTGCCCAGTGCAGCTGCGTCTTCAACAGCAGTGCCTCGATGCTTGTAACCTCCGCCCGCTTGAGGACTTCAGTGTTGGTCACAAAGTCACTCCAGTGGATGTTGAGGATGGTGCGAAGGCAGCGCTGATGAAAGCGCTCAAGGAGTGGCAGATGATGACGGTATAATACCCACGATTCGGAGCCGTAGATGAGGGTTGTCATCACAGCCGCTTTGTAAACATTGATCTTTGTGCCCTTTTTCAGATGCTTATTGCTCCACACTCTTTTATGCAGTCGGCCAATAGACTTGCCTTTGCCAGTCTATTGTCAATCTCCTTGTCGATCTTGGCGTCTGAGGAGATGATGCACCCCAGGTAGCTGAACTGCTGGACTGTCTTCAAAACTGATTCACCCACAGTGATGCAAGGAGGGTGATAATCTTCCTGGGGTGCAGGCTGGTGGAGAACTTCTGTCTTCTTCATACTAACTTCTAGGCCGAATAGCTTGGCAGCCTCTGCAAAGCAGGACATCATATGCTACAGAGCTGATACCGAGTGGGAGACAAGTGCAGCATCATCAGCAAACAGTAGCTCTCGGATAAGTTTTTCCACTGTCTTGGAGTGGGCCTTTAGTCGCCTCAGGTTGAACAGGCTGCCATCGGTGCGATAGCGGATGTAGACACCATCGTCGTCATCTAAATCTACTGCGGCTCTTTGAAGCATCATGCTAAAGAAGATCGTAAAAAGAGTTGGCACGAGAACACAGCCTTGCTTTACACCTCTGCCTATTGGGAAGGGCTCCGAGAGATCGTTGCAGTGTCTAACTTGGCCTCGCTGGTCTTCATGTAGCTGGATGACCATACTGAGGAACCTTGGGGGACATCCTAAACATTCCAAGATTTGCCACAGGCCGTTCCTGCTAATGGTATCAAAAGCTTTGGTAAGGTCGACAAAAGTCACATATAGACCCTTGTTCTGTTCCCTGCATTTCTCTTGGAGTTGCCTGAGAACAAATACCATGTTGGTGGTGCTCCTGCTAGCTCTAAAGCCACACTGGCTCTCTGGGAGGAGTTCTTCTGCAATGGTGGCACCAGTGTGTTCAGGAGTATTCTAGCAAGGATTTTGCCTGCGATGGAGAGCAGGGTTATCCCCCGGTAGTTGGAGCAATCTGACTTTTCCCCTTTGTTCTTATGTAGAATAATGATGATTACATCGCGAAAGTCCTGTGGTAGTTTGCCTTGTTCCCAGCAGGTGACAAGTACTTTGTGAAGAGTGCTATGTAGTACTATGCCCCCATGCTTCCAGATCTCTGGTGGGATTCCATCAACTCCCGCTGCCTTGCCACTTTTCAGTTGCTTGATGGCTTTAACAGTCTCTTCTAGGGTGGGGATCTCATCCAACTCTGTTTTCACTGGTTGAAGTGGGGTGAGGTGGATTGCTGAATCTTGAACTACGCGATTGGCACTGAAGAGAACCTGAAAATACTCCGACCACCGGTTCAGTATGGATGCCTTGTCTGTGAGGAGCACTTGGCCGTCTGCACTACGCAAGGGACTCTGAGCCTGATATGATGGACCATATACTGCTTCAGGGCTTCGTAGAACCCTCTTAAATCACCAGTGTCTGCACACAGCTGGGTTCTCTCAGCAAGCTTGGTCCACCACTCGTTCCGAATGTCTCGAAGCTTGCGCTGGAGGTTGCTACATACAGCGCGAAAGGTTGCTTTTTTCCCAGGACTGGAGGGCTGAGCAAGATGTGCTTGGTAGGCAGATCTCTTTTTCACCAGTAATTCTTGGATCTCTTGATTGTTCTCGTCAAACCAGTCCTTGTTCTTCCTTGTGGAGAACCCGAGGACTTCTTCAGAAGTCAACAGGATGGTAGTTTTTAGGTGTTCCCAGATTGCTTCTGGAGAAGGATCTGTGAGGCAACTGGGGCCCTCAATTCTTGTCTGGAGTTTTGCCTGGAAGGCAGCTCTAACTTCGGCTGACTGAAGGCTGCCGACCTGAAACTTCCTCCGGGGGATACCGCCTCTCCTGAGTGTAGATTTAAAGTGAAGACGGAGATTGCAGCGTACAAGACGATGATCCGTATGACATTCTGCACTGGGCATTACTCGGGTGTGTAAGATATCTCGAAGGTCTCTCTGGCGCACCAGAATGTAGTCAATAAGGTGCCAATGCTTGGACCGTGGGTGCATCCAGGTTGTCTTCAGACTGTTCTTCTGCTGGAAGATAATGTTGGTAATGGTGAGCTGATGCTCTGTGCAGAATTCTAGCAGGAGGCGCCCGTTATCATTGCAGTTGCCAATGCCGTGTTTGCCAAGTACTCCTTTCCAGGCTTCCGAGTCTTTACCTACTTTGGCATTGAAGTCGCCAAGGATGATCACCTTGTCCTCCGTAGGGGTCTTCCGTACGAGGTTGCGTAGATCAGCATAGAACTTATTCTTTTCTGCAGAATCTGCTTGAAGGGTTGGGGCATACACACTGAAGAGTGTTGCATGCTGCTTGTTTTGAAGAGGGAGGAGCATAGACATGATGCGATCCGAGTGACCTGTTGGCAGGTTTTCGAATTTAGAGGCAATGGAATTCCTGACCATGAAGCCAACGCCAGAAAGGCAGCTCTCAGCCTTTGACTTACCCGACCAGTAAAGGGTATAGCCAGCACCGTGTTCTTGAAGACTACCTTCCTCAGGGAAACGGACCTCACTGAGAGCTGCTATTTCAATATTCAACCTGAGAAGTTCGTGGGCAACTAGAGCAGAGCGTCGTTCAGGGCGACCACTGTCTACTGTGTCAAGCATGGTTCTGATGTTCCAACAAGCAAGCTTTAGTCTTTGCACACTTTGTGAGGCAGGTGCATGCCTTTTCTTTGTTGTTATTTTTCAACCGCAAGTAAGGATGCCCGTTGACCGCGGCTATCCAAGTGGGGGGGGGGGGGGAGATGAGCTTTGTTTAGGCCACCTTTTCTAGGCCCCTCTCCATACAGAGCAAGCAGTGCTGTCCCTAAATAAGGCTGCTTGGTCGTTCAGGGTGCTGCCAAAAAATGCTTTCGTCTCCGGGTCAGCATCAGGCGACCAATACCCTGAACCGCCTACATGCAGGATCGGGACTGCGGCTTCCAGTGGCATCTTCCACCTGCCGTTTCGCCCCTTGCCCATCGCTGCAGGACTTGGTATGTTGTGGGTTGTGGATGTGGATACCTTTCAGACCTGCGCAGAAGAATTTTTAGGTGAAGCGCAGTGTGCGCAGTACTGGCTCCACCCTTTCACCATGGGGTCATCTGCCATGGCCAGTAAGCCGGGATGCCGGCAGAGAGTCCTCCAGGTGGTAGATGTTACATTAACGAGCTCTGTCTGCCCGGGCTTGATGTTAGAGTTTTCTTTCTCTTGGCTGGCGAGGTTGGTGAGCGCAGCCTGCCCATCCGGTTATACCGCCGGACATTCGGTAGCACCATGACGTGGCAAACTCTGTGAAAACGGGGGGGACCAGCGAGAAGGTGTTGCCACGGATGCAGTAATGTAGGAGAGGCCATTGCAGTGACCATCTGCCAGGCATAGCCAGACAGTGACCACGCAGCGTGCACTACACCGGGAAAGGAGAGGCGATGTATTGCACATGCACTTACCCGGGGGGGGCAGAACACCAAGGAGGGAGCCCCCCCACCCCCACTCGCAGATCTATTGAGCTGTAAAATGGAGCCCACTCTCCCCAGGGGGGAGCTGTCTGTGGGGAAGGACCACTTTGCGTGAGGGATGTGGGGGGACACTTCTACGCCAACTGTGGAAGGTCTGCTGTCCCAGAGAGCTGGTGTCACCTGTCACCTGAGTGGATTCAGATCCTCTTGCCCAGGGCCCCTCTGCCCACCTGCTTCGGCCCGGCCTCCAGGGCTTTTCTTTTGGCACCAGAACGTACGGGAATGGTGTCAGGGGGTGTGGTCTAATATTCAAATGAGTTCCTGCTGGGCTTTTTCTACAAAAAAAGAAACCCTGCCTACCTTCCTTTATGCTGTATTCCACAGGAGTGCTCCCCCCTTGCCCCGAGGGATTTTGGGGAAATGGCCACAGTGCTTGTTGTGCTCTCCTTGTCCTAATGTTTGCCCCCCTCCAAGAACCTTCATCCTTGCTTGAGGAAATCCCTGAACTTTCTTGGGGACTTCTGTAGCTAAGGCTGGGGCACAGTCCCCATTGCCTTGGCCGTCTCCTCCTCCCCACCCCCCTGCTGTGGTTGAGAATTAGCCAGCCGGGCTGGGGAGGGCAGCTTGTGGGTGACTAGACAGAGCTTTCCTTTGGAGGGGTGGAGCACCCACAGTGCTGCTTTGTCAGCCCCAGCTCTCTCATGGTCTCCACTGAGGTCCCCTCTGGTATTATAGGCCTCCGGGGTGGGGGGTGGGGGAGTGGCAGAATGCATCTCTGGGCAGAAATAAGTCTTATCCTACCTTTGCAGGAGACAGGAAAGCAGAGGGCTGGCCTTTGTGCAGTCACCTTAAGACAGCAGAGCAATCCTACTGGATCATAGTATCTAGTCCAGCTATCAAATGCTGGAACGCTATCAAGTGCTGAAGGATTGAGATTGGCAGTGGCGTTCCAGAAAGAATGTAGAAAATTCAAACAAAATAGTAATTTGAAAAGCCAGGAAATGAATTACTGCACTGAACCTGTGAGTACAAAAGACGATCCCTTGAAGAAGGATACTTCTGAAACAAAATTTTACCGGTTCTTTTATTATTCATTGGACTACAGTTTGAATGTTGCCTGGTTCTTTGGACAGAAAAAGCAATGGCAACACAATATAAACAGAGATCTAAAAACAATTGTGTCAAGATTACAGTTTGACACATTTTACAAAAATCTATAGTATTGTGCAAAAACATCCAATTAATATTCCAAAACCATAGATCACATAGAGAGCATAAAGTCCCAAACGGAAACACTGTTTCTAAGGATGACTCCAAGGAATTTTTTATAAAAAGTCTATAAGTAAGTTACTCAGAAGTAAGTTCCAAACAGAGTCCTCCCACTGATGTCGGCTTCCGAAGGAGAAATCCTTGCCTTCACGCAATCACCGGCTTCAATCGCATTCCGCTGCACCTGCAGCTTCTTCACAAAGACAACTTACAAGGTCCTCAGACCGGCCTCTCTCAAATGCCCATATTAGAATTTTCAATTGGCGGCCAATTTGGAAGCCGACATCAGTGGAAGGACTCCGTTTGGAACTTACTTCTGAGTAGTGTTACTCCTTATAGACTTTTTATAAAAATCTTGTCGGAGTCATCCTTAGAAACAGTGTTTCTGTTTGGGGCTTTATGCTCTCTACGTGATCTATGATTTTGGAATATTAATTGGATGTTTTTTCACAATATAATATATAGATTTTTGTAAAATTTGTCAAATTGTAATCTTGACACAATTGTGGCAGTTGTGTCGTGCACAGGATGGTTTGCTGTCTGTATCACTGAATTGTTTACTAGCACACAGAAGTTGCAAATTGTGGATTACACTGAGAATTATTTTCAACACAGAGTGTGTCGTTTTTCTCTAGTTTTGTTTACCTCCATGGTCCCAATCTCCACTGACGTCAGAAGGACCCAGGGCAGCTCAAAGGTATCAATGAATTAAACACAGGTTATATTTATTAGAGGTGCTTGTTGGATCTGTAGTTGAGATGCAAAGTAAGCCAAGCAAACCAAGAGCGTCATTGTTGTGTACAAATCCACTAATACAAAAAGATTTGGGTTTGCGGGACACGACCCAACTAGTCCACCTCCCACAATATCTTCAGGACAGCAAGTGCCGCCTGGGAACCGTCTCTGCAGTCCAGGCCAGCCTCATGATCTACCGGGTTCTTGCCCGTAGCAGAGCCTGGCATGGCAGGTCCTGGTTCTGGAAGCTCCAGCGGCCTGCAGCGGGAGACGGCCCTTCGGAGCTCTGTTGGTTTCCTGGCGGGGCAAGGGACAGCAGCGGAGTCTGCAAGAGGTCCAGTGACAGGTTTGTCTGTTCTGCCTCCGATGCTGCCATCCTGTAGCCCAGAACCCCCATGGCATCCTTGCATGCCTCCTGGAGCTTTGCCACCTTGGGATAAGGTAGGGTCTTCCTCCAGGCCTGGGAGACATTCACTGCATCCCGGGCCCCAACGTCAAAGGCCTTTGTGCCCAGGCCCTGCCCGTGGGTGATGTTGTGCACCCAGGCCTGGAGGCGGGGAGTGAAGCGGAGACCTGCGAACCTGTACAGCTGGGCAACCATGGCCTGGGGATCCCGGACAATATCTTCGTAGCGCATCGACAGGTAACGTCCGTGGAGGAGGCCAGGAAGGCCACAGCTGCCTTGGGCATAAATCTCCAGGTGGCTTTTGCAAATCTCCCGCATCACGGCATAAGGCTCCGTTCCCTTCTGCCCACGCTGGTGCCCCATCAGAATGCTGCTGTCTCGGGCCAGTTCGCCTGCTGTGTGCTCACGGGAGCGGAAGACAGCCCGGGGATCCCTGACCAAGTGAATGATCTTGAGGTTCAAGGAAGGGTCATCCAAGAGAGAGTAGAGCACTCTGAGGCTAAAGAACCGGACCTCTTTCAGGACCACGTGACTGTAGGTCTTGCAGGCCTGCGCCACCTTGAGGAAGGGGTACTTGCCACAGAGGGTCTTGCAGGCACCTTGAGAGATGATGTCACTGCGCTGGAAAGAGCTGCATGCGGGGGGAGAACACAGGGCCCGGCTGGCCTCCCACTGGAACAGGGCTGTTTGGTTCCTCTGCTCGGACATGTAAGCATCAAAGACGGACATGTCACACTTGAAGACAGACCGGACAAGATCTCGAACGGCCATCTGCAGTGCCTTGGCGCTGTTTTGCTGCATAGTGGCCCACACGTGCCAGGCTGGCTCCATCATGTAGAAGACGTCGGGATGCTGGCTGAAGATCTGGCCCACAAAGGAAGACCCTGACCTCCAAGAGGAGAGGACGAGGACGTGCGTCTGGGCTGGCTCCACCTGCCGGGGGCCGTCACAAATGTGAAGCTGAGCAAAGTAGACGAGGGCTGTTGCTGGCAGTGCCAGGATGACAAGCACTTTCAGCCAGTTTGTCTTCGGCATGGCAGCTGGGAGCCTGAGAATGGGACAGAAAGAGCATGTCTGAGAGTGCTGAGCCCTCCCCTAACCCCTTGCTACTGGCCTGGATGATTCTCCGCTTCAGCTGTCCTGGCACCTGATTGGAGGGCAGCTGGTAGCACATGTCTCCTCTGTTGACTGTAACAGAATGCAACATCTGGGAGTCCTGGGCTGGAAGGCTGGGCTGTGAGGTCTTCCCCCCCCAAGGGCAAAGGGTCCAGGAGGGCTGAGTGGGATCTGCACTCAGTCATTAAGCTCCCTGGATGGCTGTGGAGGGAATTCAGGGTGTCACAAGCAAGGGGCTCTACTGGCTGTCACCACTCTAGGAAGGGCATGTCTGGGAGGGCCCAGAGAGGGCGGGGTTTGGGAAGGGAGGGGCCTCAGCATAGGGCTTCCAAGACGGGTAGAAAATCCCTGGAGACTTTGGCAGTGGATCCAGGAAAGGGCGGGGTTTGGAAGGGGAAGGGCCTCCCAAAACTGGGGTGGAAAACCCCTGGAGTCTTTGGGGGTGGAGCCAGGAGAGGGTGGGGTTGGGGAGGGGAGGGGCCTCAGCATGGTGCAATGCCATACAGCCCATCCTTCAAAGCAGCCATTTTCTCCAGGGGAATTGATCTCTGCAAGGCTCCAGAACTTTTATGCACTGTAGTAGTCTTTGAGTTAACCACATTCAAATTGGATTCGTCTTCAAAAAGGGGCTTTTCAGCACAAGGATTTAAAGAGACATTATTCATACAGAACCCTGGAAATTCGGCTATTGTAATTCGTCACTTTTGAAATGTTAATGATTGGATGAATTTATAGTGTTATTGTTAAGAAGCTGTATTGCCTTACATAGTACATACATTGTATATTATATTTTATTTTTTGGTGCATCTCATCTCCGTTTTCTGCTGTCTAGAGATCAGCTGTAAAAGCAGGAGATCTCTAGGCCCCGCCTGGAGGCTGGCAACCCTGAGTGCCAAGCAGAGTGGTTGGTTTGCTGCTCTCAGCACAGGTACTGTGGACTGCCCACAGCCAGCCCCTCCAAGCAGGAGAAGAGGCAGGAATGCAGCCACGCTGGCGGTCCTGTTGACGCTTCAGCCCGCCATCTCCACTGAAAGCCCCACCAACTTCTTCTTTCAGCTACAAAGCATTGCTTTTGGGGGGGGGGACACATACAGCACCCCCTGGACCTGGGCAGCACATTGGGGAGGGACGGTGGCTCAGTGGTAGAGCATCTGCTTGGTAAGCAGAAGGTCCCAGGTTCAATCCCCGGCTTCTCCAAAAAAGGGTCCAGGCAAAATGGTGTGAAAAACCTCAGCTTGAGACCCTGGAGAGCCGCTGCCAGTCTGAGAAGACAATACTGACTTTGATGGACCGAGGGTCTGATTCAGTATAAGGCAGCTTCATATGTTCATATGAGGGCCGAGGCAATGGGCAATGTGCTACTGTTGCATTGGTGCTCCAGAAAGATTTAAAAAGTGAAGCAGCCAACATTTATTTAGTTCTTGAATTTTCATTCCTCCCTTCCTACGAATGGGATTAAGGGGGGTTGCAACATTGATTATAAACATAAAAGCAATTTAAAACGTATTTCCAACTCTTAAAAACGGCTTTCAGACTATAACTGGGGTGGCCAACGGTAGCTCTCCAGATGTTTTTTGCCTACAACTCCCATCAGCCTCAGCCAGCATGGCCAATGGCTAGGGCTGATGGGAGTTGTAGGCAAAAACCATCTGGAGAGCTACCCTTGGCCACCCCTAGACTATACTATACTATCTCACTAATGTCCCACATCAGTTGTGCCGCATTCATGCAGGTGAACCTAGAGCAGCACCCACCAGGTGTTCAGCGCTGCCATCCAATCTGGCTCCTCCCACGGCCACAAGTGAAAAACGAAGACGTCACCTTGGTACTCCAGGCAAGGAAATTGTTATATTGGTGTTTTTATGAGAACGGCACACAACGCACTGACCTTAGGCACATATCTGGGGGTGCATTGTGGCTATGGGGCACTGGCCAAGCCCTTTCTCTGGGGGCTGGTTCCTGTTGGATAGTGCCATGTTTTTAAGGGACTCGGAGAGAAATCTAGGCTCTGGGGTTTTACCTTGTCAATGCCAATCTAATTGGACAGTGCGATGCAGAGGTTCAGAGTCTGGAAATGAGTTCCGATTCCCCTGTTAGCCATGAGCAGCCCTTGTGCCCATCCCTGTCTCCAGGCCACACCAGCGACTACTCACCGCTTGATCTGGAAATTGCCCTCCTTTTTCTGAGTGAAAAGGAAAGAAATCCTTGAGCCATTCTGACACGTTTGAGCCCACAATAAATAACGCTCCCCCCCACTCCAGGAAACCTGGCACAACTCACTCCAAAGAACACAAGCCTGGAGTTTCCTTACCTAGCCTCTGTGCCCAAACAGCCTGCCAGCTCTAAATCACCCCTTTGCTAACCACGACCTCCATGGTAGCTGCAGTTTGCACCCAGAAGAGCAGTTCACCGTCCCCATTTGCCCTGCACACACGTACCCATGCAGGCATCCATAGACCCCCTACCCCAGCTGCCTTACCCGCTGTGTTTTGCTCCACCACCCTTCTGCTCCTGGGCCTGCCTCTCACGGCCCCCCAGGGGTCTGGGAGAGTGCAAGGCTGTGGTGCTGCTGGGTGACTGCAGGAGGAGATGCAGACTCCTGGGAGCTCCAGTCAGGGCACCCTCGGGAGGCGGGGAAGGGTGGGGACAAGCTGGACGGGACTCCACCTGAGGGAGGGAAGGAGAGCCCCGTTGCCTTGGGGAGGGAGGGAGGGGTGGCCATGCAACACCAGCAGGATCCCAAAACCACAGCTGGCCAGCCTCCCAGTCCAGGGCAACAGATCCGCTGCTTGCACAGTCTGCGGGTGGTGCGGTGGGGGGGGGGGATTAGCAAGGCTCAGGGTGGCCTGGACACACCGGAAGGCCTGGCACAGCCAGGACTGAGGGCCATCCCGAAGAGAGAGAAAACCCAGAAAGGTGAATAGCGGGCAAGTGGTTTTTATTTATTTAGATTTATATCCTGCCCTTCCAGCGAATGGGCTCAATACGTTAAAACAATAAAAACAATTCCAATAAACAGGCCTTTTTCTGAACAGGAACTCACAGGAACGCAGTTCTGGCTGGCTTGGCACTGGGGGTGTGTGGCCTAATATGCAAATGAGTTCCTGTGTGAAGCCATGGTGATGCCAGAGGGTGTGGCCTAATATGCAAATGTTTCCTGCTGGGCTTTTTCTACAAAAAAGGCCTGACCATAAATATCATATAATACAACAGTTAAAACAATTCAGCACTATTCTAATCCTGGGCTGACATCATGCTGGTTGTTGTTCTTGCCCCTTTCTCCCTTCCTCCAGCCGCTGGCATCGGCCCTCCTGAGCTCCCCAAAGGCTGCAGGAACTTCTGCTCCGTGCTCCCGGCTTCCTGCTGGATCACCCCTTTGCCCTCAGATGGTGCCGAAGGGAGCGGCTGAAGTGGTTCGTGGCCCTGCCTGGTGTTTCTGGCCTGGGGGGCAGTTGCAGTGCCCTGAGAAAGGGGAAGCTCACCCTGGTCTAGGGTTGCCAATCCCCAGGTGGGGGCAGGGGAGCCCCAGTTTGGAGGCCCTCCCCCCGCTTCAGGGTCATCAGAAAGCGGGGGGAGAGGAGGGAAATGTCTGCTGGGAACTCTGTTATTCCCTATGGAGATTTATTCCCATAGAAAATCATGGAGAATTGAGCCGCGGGTATCTGGGGCTCTGGGGGGCTGTTTTTTGGGGTAGAGGAACCAAATTTTCAGTATAGCATCTAGTGCCTCTCCCCAAAATACCCCCCAAGTTTCAAAAAGATTGGACCAGGGGGTCCAATTCTATGAGCCCCCAAAGAAGGTGCCCCTATCCTTCATTATTTCCTATGGAAGGAAGGAATTGAAAAGGTGTGCCGTCCCTTTAAAGGTGATGGCCAGAACTCCCTTTGGAGTTCAATTATGCTTGTCACAGCCTTGATCATGGCTCCACCCCCAATGTCTCCTGGCTCCACCCCCCCCAAAGTCCCCAGATATTTCTTGAGTTGGACTTGGCAGCCCTCCCCTGGTCCAGCTCCTCTGGGTCTCTGTCAGCCCCCTACGCGGGGAGCCTTGTGTCAGCTGGGGAGACAGAAGGGGGGGCCAGGCAGGCAGCCCTTGAAGCTGGTCGCTCCCCTCTGGAGTAGGGATGTGTGCAAACGCACACACAACATCAGTATTTCTCAGGTTCAGGTATTCCAAACAAAAAAAAATTAGTATATATTCCAAAGCCCAGTATCAGTGTTGTATTGGGATTCGGGAAATAATTGGTTCTGCCATTCAGTGCCATTATACTCCATGGGAACATTCCCCATAGGATATAATGGGCACTGGAGCCCCAAGCTGCTGGGTTTCCTCCCATTTAAACCAAAGAGTGCCGCCTCTCAGCTGATCGGTTCAAAGGGGAGGCTACCTTTCCCACTTCTGCCCCCCTCCCCCGGAGCAAAAGGAAGGGCTGGAATGGCTTCCTGCACCTTGGGAAGGGGAGGCGTTCAGAAATCCCCTTGGCAGCATGCCTCCAGGAGGAAAGGCCCCTTGCCTTCCCGCCACCCGCGGAGGGAGGCTGCCACTGGGCCTCGAGGAGGAAAGGCCCTTTGCCTTCCCGCCACCCGCGGAGGGAGGCTGCCACTGGGCCTCGAGGAGGAAAGGCCCTTTGCCTTCCCGCCACCCGCGGAGGGAGGCTGCCACTGGGCCTCGAGGAGGAAAGGCCCTTTGCCTTCCCGCCACCCGCGGAGGGAGGCTGCCACTGGGCCTCCAGGAGGAAAGGCCCTTTGCCTTCCCGCCACCCGCGGAGGGAGGCTGCCACTGGGCCTCCAGGAGGAAAGGCCCTTTGCCTTCCCGCCACCCGCGGAGGGAGGCTGCCACTGGGCCTCCAGGAGGAAAGGCCCTTTGCCTTCCCGCCACCCGCGGAGGGAGGCTGCCACTGGGCCTCGAGGAGGAAAGGCCCTTTGCCTTCCCGCCACCCGCGGAGGGAGGCTGCCACTGGGCCTCGAGGAGGAAAGGCCCCTTGCCTTCCCGCCACCCGCGGAGGGAGGCTGCCACTGGGCCTCCAGGAGGAAAGGCCCTTTGCCTTCCCGCCACCCGCGGAGGGAGGCTGCCACTGGGCCTCGAGGAGGAAAGGCCCTTTGCCTTCCCGCCACCCGCGGAGGGAGGCTGCCACTGGGCCTCCAGGAGGAAAGGCCCTTTGCCTTCCCGCCACCCGCGGAGGGAGGCTGCCACTGGGCCTCCAGGAGGAAAGGCCCTTTGCCTTCCCGCCACCCGCGGAGGGAGGCTGCCACTGGGCCTCGAGGAGGAAAGGCCCTTTGCCTTCCCGCCACCCGCGGAGGGAGGCTGCCACTGGGCCTCGAGGAGGAAAGGCCCTTTGCCTTCCCGCCACCCGCGGAGGGAGGCTGCCACTGGGCCTCCAGGAGGAAAGGCCCTTTGCCTTCCCGCCACCCGCGGAGGGAGGCTGCCACTGGGCCTCCAGGAGGAAAGGCCCCTTGCCTTCCCGCCACCCGCGGAGGGAGGCTGCCACTGGGCCTCCAGGAGGAAAGGCCCTTTGCCTTCCCGCCGCCCGCGGAGGGAGGCTGCCACTGGGCCTCCAGGAGGAAAGGCCCTTTGCCTTCCCGCCGCCCGCGGAGGGAGGCTGCCACTGGGCCTCCAGGAGGAAAGGCCCTTTGCCTTCCCGCCACCCGCGGAGGGAGGCTGCCACTGGGCCTCCAGGAGGAAAGGCCCTTTGCCTTCCCGCCACCCGCGGAGGGAGGCTGCCACTGGGCCTCGAGGAGGAAAGGCCCTTTGCCTTCCCGCCACCCGCGGAGGGAGGCTGCCACTGGGCCTCCAGGAGGAAAGGCCCTTTGCCTTCCCGCCACCCGCGGAGGGAGGCTGCCACTGGGCCTCCAGGAGGAAAGGCCCTTTGCCTTCCCGCCACCCGCGGAGGGAGGCTGCCACTGGGCCTCCAGGAGGAAAGGCCTTTTGCCTTCCCGCCACCCGCGGAGGGAGGCTGCCACTGGGCCTCCAGGAGGAAAGGCCCTTTGCCTTCCCGCCGCCCGCGGAGGGAGGCTGCCACTGGGCCTCCAGGAGGAAAGGCCCTTTGCCTTCCCGCCGCCCGCGGAGGGAGGCTGCCACTGGGCCTCCAGGAGGAAAGGCCCTTTGCCTTCCCGCCGCCCGCGGAGGGAGGCTGCCACTGGGCCTCCAGGAGGAAAGGCCCTTTGCCTTCCCGCCGCCCGCGGAGGGAGGCTGCCACTGGGCCTCCAGGAGGAAAGGCCCTTTGCCTTCCCGCCACCGGGCCTCTCTCCCTGCTCCCTCCCCCCGCAGAAAGGCTCAGGGGACCTGCCTCCCCTTCAGAGTCTGGCGGTGCAGGAGCCCTGCTCTGCTGGCAGCCTGCCCTGGCTCTTGTACTGAGCTGGGCTGCTTTCCAGCCTCACAGCAGCAGGAGGAGGATGCTGTCTGGGAGAGACGGATGTCCAAGGAGGAGGGGGCAGCCACTCCCATGAAGAAGTGGTGCTACCAGCAGGAACCTCCACTGCAGTTTCCACCCATGGAAGCTCTAGGTCAGGAGTGTGCATTGAAAGGCTTCAGAGTCGTGCCACCTCAGCGGTATGGCTCGTTAGTGAGGGGAAGCCTTTCCTGGAAGGGAGGTATTTTAAACATCCCTCCCCCCTCTCTGGCGTGGCCATGGGCTGTGGCAGGACTCTGGGTAGTTTGGCTTTGCAAAAGCTCTTTATGGGGAACCTTGGTGTCACAACTCCAGAGAGTGGGGATGGGGCTTTTAAAATGTCTCCCCTTCCTAAGTTGCACCGCAGTGGTTCCCTTTAAATGGTTTTGGCAAAGCCAAAGTGGCATGCGGAACCCAGAAACAGCACAAGTTCACCCAGACACAATGCTGAGCCTGAATAAAAGCCAAATAATATCGGCTGTGATTTGGGCTCAAGTAGATTGGTAGCAGAATCAGAAGGGAGGCATTGAGGTCCAAATGGCCTCCCTCTCAGCCATCCTGCTGCACCATCCGGTCTCACCGAGAAGCCCTCTGGCTGACCTGACTGCTGCCCCCTCCCCTTGCCACTCACCCTGCTGCTTGCTGTGTGTGCACCGAATTTGGCTTCTGACTGCCTCCCCGCCCCCATGCCCTTTCCCCTCCCACCCATGCTGAGGCCAAGACTGTGCCCATGCCACCAGCTGCCTCCACAGGCCTGGCTTCTTTCTCAGGGATGCCTAAGCACAACCCACACTTTTCCCAGGTACAGACATCCCCCCCCCAACCGCTGGGTGTTTTGGGAGTTGTGTGCTCCTTCGGTAGGGTTGCCAAGTCCAATTCAAGAAATATCTGGGGACTTTGGGGGTGGAGCCAGGAGACACTGGGGTGGAGCTAGGGGGGAGGGGGGGAAACGGCACCAAGGACTCCAACCTGTTTTTACTGCCACTAACAAAGCCTTTGGCTCACCACCACTTGATTCACTGGGGAGACCTTGGGGGCAGGTCCGGTTCTCTCAGCCAGACCATCAATCTTGCAGGGTCGCTGTGTCAAATCCGGGGAAAGGAGCGGGCCAAGCATTTACCCTGGCCTGATATACTTTCAGGGTTAGCGGTGTTGTTTTTCTCCCAACAAGGGATCTTTGGAGCCAGAAAGGACACGCCTTGTGCCCGTCCTTACCTTCACCGAAGCCTTCTTGACATGCCCCGGCACCTGCAGCGCGCTGGGCAACCCCTGCTGGTAGTTGAAGAAGTTGACGGCTGTCTGGGCGGCCCTCTGGACCGGCGGGCTGGAGGCAGTCAATGTCCCACGGCGACTCAACAGCGGGTCCTTCCACACCAGCTGGGGCCGTTCAGCCAGCAACCCCCGAGCCGCCGGCAAGAGTATGAGCAGTGCCGCCAGCACTAGCAGGGGGGACCCGCTGGAGAGGGCTCGCAGCGGCTGCATCCTTCCTTCCCGCGCGAAAGCGGGCGAGAGCGGGCTTTTCGGCGCGAGGCAGCAGGCGAGCCGAGTGAGTGAGCCGCGGCTGGTGCAGGCGCCCGCCCAAATACAAAGAGGCCGGGGCTGTCCCCCGGCTGCCCGGCCCTCGCTCCCTCCCTCCCTCCTCCCGAGGAGCAGCTATGGTGAGCGGAGGGCGCTCCTTGGCGCCATTTCCCCCCTCCCCCCGCTTCCGTTTTTGGGGGGAGCGGGGGAAGAGGCTGGAAAAACTGGGGTCCCCCGCCAGAGCGGGAGGGTTGGGACCCCTATCCTTCGGAATGCATGAGGGCACAGTCCAGATCATAATGTGCAGGGAGGGGGGGGAGAATAATCTACCTTGCACCACCTTCCCAACCTGTAAAGGCCCTGGAGAGAAAGTGGGGTGGGCATGGGGGGAGGTTTAAGTTCCTTCTCACTGCATGCTGTGTTCCTGATCCAAATGTGGCCTGGAGGCATGTGATCCAACCTATGATGAAGGGATTGACTGCAGGCCATCAGATCTCACTAAATGCCCCCCCAGGCATGGTGCATCAGTCAGCAAAGGCCTCCAACAAACAAGAGGAGAACAGAAGTGGGAAACAATGCAGACGAAGACTGCCTCAGGCAGAAAGTGGAGGAGGGCATGGCAGCGAGGGGCAAGGAACCACCCTGCGATGCCTCCTGCACTGTGCCAGTCCCTATATTAAAATGCCTTTCTGGACGTTTTCACCTTGCACATTCTATGAAGGGGTGCAAGTTCAGGGGTCCTACATGACCTCCCCAAGGTGAGGTGGGGGCCACCACAGAGAATGCACTGAGCCAGCAGGGGCCTTTCGGAGCAGCCCCTTCTGAAGGCTTTGCAGAGAAGCGTGACGCCGTGGCAGCAGGCCTTGGCCGGATAGGCTGCAAACGACAATTCCCAGGACTTTCCGGAAGAGGCCATAATGGTGACCTGGCTTGCCAATCCCCAGGTCCCAGCGGGGGTTCTTCCACTTTCCCAGGCTCCTTCCCACCCCCAGTCAGCCCTGCCCCTCCAAAGCCACCTTGTGACTTTCCCCCTCCAGAGGCTCAGTCTCCGATTGGAAAGGCTTCCTCTTGGGATGGGGTGTCTGTGTTACTTGAAGAAGTTGGTTGCAACTCGTGAGTAGAGAGGCCAAGCCCTCACTTCAGAGTCGCCAGAAAAGGGGGGCGGGGAACGTCTGCTGAGCACTTCATTATTCCCCATGTGGAGATCGATTCTCATAGGGTATAATGGGGAATTGATCTGGAGGTTTCGGGGATTCTGGGGGAGCTGTGTTTTGAGGTAGAGGCACCAAATTTTCAGTATAGCATCTAGTGCCTCTCCCCAAAGTACCCCCCAAGTTTCAAAACGATTGGACCAGGGGGTTCAATTATTTGAGCTCCAAAAGAAGGTGCCCCTATCCTTCATTATTTCCTATGGAAGGAAGACATTTAAAAAGGTGTGCTGTCCCTTTAAATGTGATGGCCAGAACTCCTTTGGAGTTCAATTATGCTTTTCACACCCTTGTTCCTGGCTTCACCCCCAGTGTCTCCTGGCTCCACCCCCAGAATCCCCAGATATTTCTTGAATTAGACTTGATGATTCCAAGGTAACTCCCCCCCCCTACAAGGGTGGCTATTTCCCCTTCCTCCTGGCAACCCCCAAACTTTCATCTCATCTCTCCCTGTGTCTTTTTCTCTTTCCCACCCACCAAATAATCTATCTTTTATCTGCAGTACCGACCCATCAGCTTGACATCTATTCCTGGAAAGGTTTTAGAACAAATAATCAGACAACCCTTGAGCATTTAGAAAGGATGGCTGTGGTGACTAAAAGCCTGCATGGGTTCCTGTCAGACTAAGGCTGATAGAGGAGTGGGGGGGGGGAGCCTGCCTTACCATGGCTTCCCTCCTTCCTCCATGGCGCTTGGGGAGAGCCTGCCCACGGTTTCCACACTTGAATGTGAAGGGGGCAGGGGGCGAGTCTCCCTCCAATGCTGTGTCACATCTATACGCACTCCCTTGCCCAGTTGGCCCGAGGATTTGGGCTGGGTCGCCATGACACCAAGCTGTTCCTGTCTCCTGCCCCACAGTCTTAGGCCAGGGTTTTGGAGGCCGTGGCTGGATGGCTCCAAGGTAGCCAGTTGAAGCTCAGTCCAGCAAAGACAGCGGCGGTCCCGTGCCTGAGTCAGGGGGGGGAGCTGGATCGGGAACCGGGCTGCCCACCCTTGTGCCTACCTAGAAGGTGAAAAGCCTGGCGGTGGTCCTGGATGCCTCAGTTTCACTGTGGCCAAATCTACCTTTTATCATCTTCGGCAGGTTAAACAACTGGCAGCCTGTCTCTCCCCTCAGGACTTGGCTACATGGACATATGCAATGGTCACTTCCAGGCTTGATTACTGTAACTTGCTCTGTGTGGGCTTGCCCTTGCAACTGATCCGGAAACTCCAGCAGGTGCAAAGTGCGGTGGGGCACCTGTTGATGGCGTTGCCTGCGTGGGCTCGCATTCAGCTGATGCTCCACCAACTGCACTGGCTACCAATTGAGTACCAGATCCGTTTCAAGGTTCTGGTATTAACCTTTCAAGCCTTGTGTGGCCTGGGACTGACTTTCCTGAGGGACCACCTCTCCCCGCTGGGTGTCCCCGGCCAGGGTCAGGGTCTTTTCAACCATGGCTCCGACCTGGTGGAGATCAGGGCCCTGGGGGATGTAATGCCATTCCGCAGGGCTCTTCTGCCAGGCCTTTGGTTGAGGCAGTCGGGTGTCCTGGAAGATCTTAGCCCCCCACCCGCTGCTGGCACTGCTGCGGAAGTAACATCTTTCATTTTATACAGCCCAGTTTATGAAGTCTGAGACCAATATTTCCAGCTGGGAAATTGTGTTTTAAAGGGAATTTTATATTGTTTAGTTGTTTGTTAACGTTATTTATATTGATTTTATCTGTTTGTTTAGGTTGTGATCCACCCTGCTTGCACAGAGGTCAGAATATAAATTGAAATAATAAAATTAAAATAAATAATAATAATGAGTCAGCAGTGTGATGAGGTGGCTAAAAAAGCCAATGCAATTTTAGGCTGTATCAACAGAAGTGTAGTGTCTAGATCACGTGAAGTGATCATATTGGTTTTACTCTGCTCTGGTAAGGCCTCACCTGGAGTATTGTGTTCAGTTTTGGGCATCACAATTTAAGAAGGATATAGACAAGCGGGAACGGGTCCAGGGGAGGCCGACGAAGATGGTGAGGGGTCTGGAGACCAAGTCCTAGGAAGAAAGGTTGAAGGAGCTAGGCATGTTTAGCCTGGAGAGGCGGTGGCTGAGAGGTGATAGGATCACCATCTTCAAGTACTTGAAGGGCTGTCCTATAGACGATGGGGTGGTATTGTTTTCTGGGACCTTGGAAGGCAGGACAAGAACCAATGGGTTGAAATTAAATCAAAAGAGTTTCCGGCTCAACATTAGGAAGAACTTCCTGACCGGAAGAGCAGTTCCTCAGTGGAACAGGCTTCCTCCCTGAGAGGTGGTGGGCTCTCCTTCCTTGGAGGTTTTAAAGAGAGGCTAGAGGGCCATCTGACAGCAAGGCTGATTCCATGAATGAGGCAGATCCTGAGGAGGAGGGCAGGAAGGGCTGCATCAGGGCTTAGGTCTCGTGGCCCTTTCTTACATGCCCAGGGAAATGACCACCACGTTGGGGTCAGCAGTTCTTCTCCAGGCCAGTTTGGCCAGGGATCCTGGAGCGTTTTCTTTTTAATTGGGGGGCGGGGTTTGGGGCCATCTTCTGGGCATGGTGCTGGTGTCACTGGGGTGTCGGGTGGGAGGAGATATTTGTGATTTTCCTGCATTGTACTGGGGGCTGGGCTAGATGACCCTGGAGGAGGCTCCCTACTTCCACCTCTTCTCTGATGCTCATGTTTCAGCAGCACAAGGCAGGCTGCTGGTTTGGAGAGGGAAGCTGAGGAGGTGCTGACTCCCTTTGGGAAGCCCCTCCCTGGCCTGAGACACTCTGTAGGGGTTCCCAGCTTGAGAGATGAAGCAGCGGGGTGACCCCTTGTGTCTGGACCTCCCTCCCCACAGCTGTTCAACCAGCACCTTCCCCTCCTGATGGTTTATGGGGGGAAACAGTTCAGTTTCTGTTCTGTATGTGAAGACATGCCTGGACATGTTGGGTGTTGTGTCCTGAGCTTGAGGCACAACACCATAGATGGAGAGGATCCAAAGAGCTGCATCTCGATTGGTTGCATAATTCAAACTGGCCAATCGGGAGGCAGTCTCAGAGAATCCTAGCATCTGCCAATAAGGATGCATATTCTAATGAAGGATCCAAAAAGGGAACAACCACAGGGTGTTTCTGCTTCTTGGGGGCTTTCAGTGCTTAGCAGTTTTGTAGGCACTTTGCAGCCCTGTGAAGTCGCTAATGAAGCGCTTTCATCACTACATCAGAGCGTCCTCTGCTGTTTCCATCTGTGGGTGGGACATTGTGTTTCACTGTGATATATTTTAGACTATGTTGAAGGAAAGGAAATAATTTAAAATAACTAAAAGGTTTACCATGTTGCCTTCGGAGGGGGGTTTGTTGCTGCCGCCCACTGGGTTTGACAGCAGCCTCTGCTCCAAAGGGATGATGGACCTGCGGGAGGGGGAGGGGGGCCCTTCAGGCCAAGGAAAAGTGGTTCCTTGCACCACTCTCAGTGGGGGCGCCCCTCAGAAAGCTTCTCACAGAGCTGGGGCAAGGTGCAAAAATGGCCAACCTCAATAATGAAGGGGCTGGAGCACCTCCCCATTGATTGGCGGGGGAGGAGAGGTTTACCAAAATATGAATGGGAAGGAGTCCATGAACTTGGCCTTCCCTTCAGCCTCTGTGTCCCCCCCTCTGCAGGAGGCATCTTCCAGCTGGCCACTGTCTGGGCAAGCTCTTGCCTGCTTCAGGTGGGAGTTCTATCCTTGGGCCCCCCTGGCTGCGTGGCCTTTGGGGCGGGGGGGGGGCATGGGCCTGCTCTCCCGATGTACAAAACAAGGCTCGCCTACGTGGACCTGATCCTCTGGCCGGCGTGTGAAGAGGAGGTGTGTTCAGCCCTGCTGGGGATGGAGCCTGTCTCTCAGGCAGGGCTTCTCTTGCTGAGGAGGATGGTGGCTGCATCTGTCCGTGTGACGTCTCGTGCACCACTCCCCCAGCCCCCCCCCACCCCGCAAGAAACAGAGCCAGATCTCAGCACAAGGCCTGCCATTTATTCATACAAAAGGAACAATAACTTAGGAACCCAAAGCGGCCTCAGAAGAAATGGGCTGCTCTTTGTGCTGCTGTCTGTGTGCTGGAGCAAGGCCCTAACCCTGCCCTGGCTCCAGCTTGCAGGCTAGCCCTCTCACCCCTGCAGAGCCTCCCTCTTGGCAAGCCGCCCGCCTGCGGGAAGGCTCCACCCAAGCTCTGTGCCAGCGGAGGAGCCCCTCCCGAAGGGCTCTCTGGAGCTGCCTGGCACAGCCCCCTTGTAGCAGCTGGAGGAGTCGCCCTTGGCTACTTGTCACAGTCCAGCTCCTCCCCGCCCTGGTAATGCTGCTCACAAAACTGCTGGATGCGTCGGCAAGCTTCCGCCATCAGATCTGCAGGAACAGTGAGCACCACACGGAAGAAATCGGGATACTCAAAGCACTGCCGGGAGAAATGGTAGAGGACGGTTGAGTTGGCATCCTGGTTCTTCCGCAGCCAAGCCGTGTCCGGCCGGGGCCACTTGGTTCCCTGGTCCCAGAGATGGCCTGGGTTCAAAGACATCTGGACTCCCTCCCTCCCATCTTTGATTTCGGGGGCGATCCCAAAAACCCATCATCCCAGATGGCCCCTGTCACCTGGGGACTGTAGTCAGCTTCTCTGCCACCCCCACAGGCCACAAAGGCCTTGCCCCCCTCCCTCCCCCTCCAAGAGCCAGGGGGCTGTGGGGCTCCCAGCCACATTCTCCTGGGAGGAGGGAGCAGTTCCGGCTTCATTCCAAAGGCCTTTGTCTGCCGGAAGGCCATCCTGAGCACAAGGGGGGGGGGTCGTCTTCAGAAAGCAGCGAGGGGATTGCCAGCACTGGAACGGGGACTCCTCCTGTTAGGCCACAAAGTCCAGTGGGCCCTGGGGGCTGATGTGGCAGTGCTTGTGGCTCCTGGGGTGTGGGCAGAGGGGGCTCCAGAGAACGGGCAGAAGGGGCCTGGAAGCCACAGCAGCCGAAGCAGGACTTAGGCAGGAGAAGTGCCCTCTGGCCTCTTGGGGAGGAAGGCACTCACCGTAGCAGGCAGGCAGAAGACAGACTGCTCAGCAATCAGGCACTCTGTGAACTCCACGTCGTTCTCAAACTCTGGGAAATGCTCCATCTGAATCCCCACCTATGGTGGCAGCAGAGGGGGAAGGCTGAGTTTCGGGGAGTCTGGCTGCCGTGGCGGGGAGGGGGCAGGCAGCAGAGCAGCAGCACTGACACCCCCCCTCCGCAGCTTGCTTTGTGGGCCTCCCGCAGGAAGGCTGCCTGGGCTCCTGGGGTGGGGAAAGACCCAGCCCCTCTGACTCACCATGAGATACATGGCCCCTGAGGGCTGGACAGGCTTCAGGCCACACACAGCAGACAGGGCAGAGTAGCAGAGGTCAGCGTTGGACTGGAGAGAGAAAGCAGAGCAGAACAGTCAAAGGGGTCCCCGCCACTCCCCCAGGGAAGCGCAAGCTTGGTGCAACCGGGGAGGGGGAGGGGCACCAGCATTCGTTGGTCTGTTCCCCACACACAAGTTGCCCCACCCCTTGTTGGGCGGAGAACCCCCAACCTGAACTTCAGCCATCGCAGTGACTATTGGGCAGGGGTCTTCTGTCCAAGCCTGCCAAAGCATTGCTGTGGGGGGAACACTTTGCAGCCGGTGATGTTCCATATCACACATCATGAAAGCCAGCCCAGCCCAGAGAGATGCTCTCGGCGCCTGTACCCCCCAGACCTCCCTGCAGCAGCACCCCAGCTGGGGCTGCAGTGGCACTTTGGGGGGGGAACAAAATCAGGGCTAAGGAAGGGGGCCTGGAAATGTGCTGATTAATCAAAAGCACAAATAAACTGTCTGTAAGTGAGGGGATCAAGTTTGGCCTGTCATTCTTTACAGGTTTCTTTCCAGAGGCTTAACAGTACAAAATAACGCAATCATTATATTTGTTTGTTTGTTTATCAAGCCTAAAAGGTTTATCTGATGTAGAATAATCATTCCACCAAATATCAGTACATAAAATATCTTTGCTATTAACCATTTCTTAGAACATTTTTAAAAAACCATTAATTCAGCCACATGAGGGCTTTGTCACATCTATAGAGAGGGCTTTGGCACATCTATGAAGAGCCAGTTTGGTGTAGTGGTTAAGTGTGCGGATTCTTCTCTAGGAGAACCGGGTTTGATTCCCCACTCCTCCACTTGCACCTGCTCGCATGGCCCTGGCAGAGGTTATCCTTGAAAGGGCAGCTGCCGTGAGAGCCCTCTCCAGCCCCACCCACCTCACAAGGTGTCTGTTGTGGGGGGGAAGGGAAAGGAGATTGTGAGACGCTCTGAGACTCCTCAGAGTGGAGGGTGGCATATAAATCCAATATCTTCTTCTTCTTCTATATCTCTGAGGTTTTAACCAGATTAAACATCTTTCACCAACTATTCCATAGTAACTGAATTAAATTATTGGTAAAGAGCCATCTCTCCAGGATAACAAGAATATCATCTTGTGCTTTTCCAGAGCTTCTGAAAAACTGACATATTGCTTTACAAAACAGCTTCTGTAAGTCAAATGAAACTGGCCACAATCCCTGAAAAACTGAACTGCAGAATGGTAACTAGCAAAAAGTTCTGCTTTTAGGGTTTCCTTTCACCTGCAAGAGATGCCAGAGGCAAAGAGCAGCCGGGGAAGCCTGCAGTGGGAGGCTGGGGCTGGCCTTGAAGCAAACCCTGCTGACGCAACAAGCCAGCTGATAGTGTAACTCTTTATGGATTGTGTTTATGATTTTTGTGCAACGTTTAACAATGGCGCGATTTTATTTATAAACTTTTGTCAGTAGATCGCTGACAAAGATTACAGGAGGAAGAATGTTTTATGGCCTTTCATAGGGTGGCCAGATCATCCCGCCCACCCGGGAAAGTCCTGCCCCTGCCCCCAAATTCCCGCCTCACAGGTTGGCTAACCCGGGACCAATCAAATCCCGGGTTCGCCAAAATCCCAACCAGGATTGCCATTCTTTGGGACAAAACCGGAACAAGAAACTTAAAGAACCGGCGGAAAGGAGTCAGTGGATGGTGCTTTTGCAGTCAGTCCTACCCAGCAAGGCTCCAGTCCATTCCTAACGACCTGTCAGGATATCAAAGTCTCCGTGAATTTACTCATGCAGGTATTAGCTGTAGTAATAAGTAGAGGGACAGAGGCAACGGAACCGAGCCGGCATGGCTAAGTAAAGTTCAAGCAATTCGTTTGTGCATAGTGCTTTCAGTGGCACTCTTGGGCTTTTCCTCCCGCGCGTTGTGTCGCGGCTTTATAAATAGCAATAGAATGACAAAGAATTTGTGGCAGATCCCCCAGTTCCTTCCGAGGCGCGAAGTCGGCTATAATTTACGTACTTGCCCTTCAAGCCCCGACCCAGTCCGAGCAGCCGCTACCTCAACTCGGCGCCGGCAGAACCTGGCCAAACTTGTCGGTCTTCAGTGCGTTCGGCAATCCCACGGAGCCCTCTTTCTTGCTCTGCGCTCGCAGATTAAAGGGCTCGCCAATAATCCCCAATGGAGGTAAAAAGATTAATACATGCCCACCCCCACCCATGGTTGCCTCCAATCTCCGCAGCCGCTGGAGAAGCGTCATGCGTCTCCCCACCCCCGCGCCGGTTTGGGGACTCGAAGGGAGGGCGGTATGTTGGAAGTGATCCAGAGGGGGCCTGTACAGACGCAGAGGGCGGGAAGGCCGGGCACTGAGACGCGGGCAGTTTGCAGTTTAGCTACGCCTCGTGGAAACAATTTTGCAAACTCCGCTGCGATCCTGAAGTTGAACGTTTTTGCTCTGGAAAGGTCCCTGTGGGGCTACTCTGGAGTAAGTGGATCGATGGAAAGTGGATCGCTGGTTCTTGGAGCGAACTTTTGGGTTCCATTGCCAACAGAGAGAATAAATGCCTTGGAAGCATGTTTAGTATTGCAGTTTGCAAACTCGGTTCCCAACCACAAGTTGTAATCGTTATCCAGACCAACGTCCCCCCCCCCACCCTAGCGCTGAATCCAGTCGTCCACTTTCCCACTGCCATGTCCCATCCAACCAAAATTGAAGGAACTTCCAAATTGGAATTGTAAACCTTTTTCGGCTGGGCTGAAACAAGCGGGCTCTCTGAGTAAATAAACCCTCCTCATCTGTGCGGGAAATGGTGCGTCAAATGGTGCGTTGTCTACTAATTATATTAATCTCTCAAAATATATATTTTAAAATTCTAATCCTAAAAGGGGTCCTTTTAATTAAATCTGACAGTTCTCCCCTGGAAAGTAGAGTTTGGATTAAATGGTAGTGGCCTATTTTGGTTCTTCTAATCTTATCTGTCCTGGTGCGGGGAAACGATGTCACAGGAAGTGATGTCACTTCCTGTTTCCGGCGGTGGCATGCCGTCACCGGAAGTGACTTCACTTCCTGTTTGCGGCGGCGCGCGCTTCATTCCCCCCTCAAGGTGTCCCTGGCTGGCCTGCAGATATTATGGCCACCCTAGCCCTTTCATGGCCTGTAAGAGGGAACTTGGTTTCGATTAGATTTGTTTCTAAGAGTAGACTGGATTTTTACTTATATTTTTGCCCTTTACATTTTTCTGGCTGAGCTCTGTTTGTGGGTGGCCTCCCGCCCCCCCCCATGGCTTCCACCCCCCCTCCCAAGCAGCCCAGACCCCTCCCTGCCCCTCGAGGGCACGAGCGACGGAAGCTGAGGCGCTTTGTGGCCACGGACCGCTCCCAGGTCTTGAGCAGCCGCTGGACGTACCTTGAGGAAGCTGAGGGTGTTGTGATAGAACTCGGGGGATGTCCGGCGGAGAATGCCCCCTAGCGCCCCCTGGACAAGAGTACAGGGCCCCAGGATCCTTTGGCTCAGCCTGAGCAGCCCATCTCGGATCTGGACCATGCACAGAAGACAGGTCAGCTCAGTGGGGAGGGAGGGAGCAAAAGGCAGGGGACAGGAGCCCACCCCTCTCCCCCCGGCTGCTGCCTTGGCCAGGGCAGTCTCCCAAGCGGCCTGCCTACGAGGCAGCCTTCTCCTCCCGCCCGCCCCCAGCCTGCTTCCCCTGCCCGGGCGGCTTCACCTCTTTCCCAAAGATGTCTCGGCGGTCATGAAGGAGGATCCAGCCCATCCTCCAGCCGGGCACCAGCCACCGCTTGGCCAGCCCTCCGCACGAGAGGACGGGCACGTTGGGGCTCACTCTGGCCAGGGCTTCGTATTTGCAGTCCGCAAACACCTGCGGGCAGAGGGGGCTCTTAAGCAGCTGCCACCCGGTGAGGCGCGCATTTCCTTCCCAGCAGCAAGGATGCGGCAGCCTTGGGCACGATGAAGGCAGCACCCTGCGCCCCGCCCCAGCCAGGGAGGACGCGCTCGTCGGGGCGCCCCTCTCCCGCCTCCCACGCCGAGGCAGAGCGGAGGAGCCTCCCCGGCCAGCGGCACTCGACTGAAACAATTGCGGGGTGTGTGGGGGGGGGTCTGTGTCACTCACCATCTCCGCATAGATCTCGTCAGCCAAGATGGGCACGCACTGCCTTGAGGCCACTAAGCGAGACAGACAACACAGGGCTCCCGTCAGCCCCGCAGCCACCGGCCTCCTCCCTCCTCCAGCCCAGCCCGGGGAACTTGCGGCATCAGCGGGGCCAAGGAGGAGGAGGAAGAGAGAGGGAACCGTCTGCGGCACAGCAAGGCCCAAGCAGGCCGCAAGCGCAGAGCCGTGGGGGGGTTTCCTGGCTCCCCTCACCTGAGCGAGGCTTTGGGCACACACACACACACACGTCCCACCTGCCACAATCTTCTGGAGGTGGCTTCTGCTGAACACGGAGCCACAGGGGTTGGAGGGATTGTTCACAATCAGGCAGGCCGTCTTGTCATCCACCAGGGACTCCATCTGCTTCAGATCTGCTTCCCAGGACTTCTCTGGCTGGGGTGAAGGAGGAGGAAAGCAAGGAAGGGTCAGGCCAGGGTCCCCTCTACTCAGCCTCCCCTGAGAAACCCCCCCCCCACCACAACACATCTACTTGGGGGCCCAAGGAGGGAGGGAGGCAGGGAGGAAGGAAGGAAGGAAAGATGGAAGGGAGGGAGGGAGGGAGGGAGGGAGGGAGGGAGGGAGGGAGGAAGGAAGGAAGGAAGGAAGGAAGGAAGGAAGGAAGGAAGGAAGGAAGGAAGGAAGGAAGGAAGGAAGGAAGGAAGGAAGGAAGGAAAGATGGAAGGAAGGGAGTGAGGGAGGGAGGAAAAGAGGGAGGGAGGGAGGGAGGAAAAGAGGAAGGGAGGGAGGGAGGGAGGCAGGGAGGAAGGGAGGAAGGGAGGGAGGGATGAAGAGAGGGAGAGAGGAAGGAGGAAGGGAGGGAGGGAGGCAGAGAGGGAGGGAGGAAGGAAGGAAGGAAGCAAGTGAGGAAGAGAGGGAGAGAGGAAGGGAGGGAGAGAGGGAGGAAGGAAGGAAAGATGGAAGGAAGGGAGGGAGGGAGGAAGGAAAGATGGAAGGAAAGATGGGAGGAAGGGAGGGAGGGAGGAAGGAAGAGAGGGAGGGAGGGAGGAAGAGAGGGAGGAAGGAAGGAAAGATGGGAGGGAGGGAGGGAGGAAGAGAGGGAGGGAGGAAGGAAGGAAAGTTGGGAGGGAGGGAGGGAGGAAGGAAAGATGGAAGGGAGGGAGGCAGGAAGGAAGGATGGAAGGGAGGGAGGCAGGAAGGGAGGAAGAGAGGGAGGAAGGATGGAAGGAAAGATGGAAGGAAGGGAGGGAGGAAGAGAGGGAGGGAGGCAGGAAGGAAGGGAGGAAGGATGGAAGGGAGGGAGGCAGGAAGGGAGGAAGAGAGGGAGGGAGGAAGGAAAGATGGAAGAGAGGGAGGGAGGCAGGCAGGAAAGGAGGGAGGAAGAACCTTACTGTTCCCCCTGAGGCTCAAGGAACTAGCTCTGGGGCCAGGATCCCATGTTTGGTGGGGCCCACAGCGAGATTTGTTGTTTGGGGGGGGGGTCGAGGGGCCACCCACTTTGGCAGCCCTGGGCTCTCATCACTACAAGTTCCCCAAGCTAACCCCCCTTCTCCTGGGCAGTCACAGCAGCTCTGCTCCCCCCCACTTCTTATGTGACCTCTTGGCTCTCCCTGCCCCCTTTGTTCTGCACTCTGGGCTAGGAAAGGGGAGAGGGTAAAGCAGAAAGTGCAGCAGCAAGGCTCCTCCTTGTTCAGAGTGGCAGTGAGCAAAGGAGACAGATCGGGGCCCTCCGATGGACGGGCCATACAGTTGGAGGGGGGGGGGTTGAAAGGATGGGTCTGGGTCCTCTCAGGCCTCCCTGTAGCTATGGGCCTGGGGCCAGTCCAAGGTGCTGGCAGGTGAAATGGGTCAGTTTTCCAGGCCTTGTAAACCTGGTGCCTGCAGCATCTCCCCCGCTGCCCCTTCCTGGCCTGCCAGCTGCCTTTGGAAGGAGAGGGGAAGAGCCCTTGCCAGAGGGCGGGTAGGGGAGTGTTTGCTGAGCCTTACCAAGAGGTTGTAGAATTTCACCTCGATGCCCAATGACAGAGCCAGGGTTTTGTAGAGGGAGAAGCCAGGACGCGGCACTAAGATGTTCTGCCCGGGGTTGGCCAGCACTGCCAGGGCGAGTTCAATGGCCTGGCTGCAGCCGCTGGTCAGAATGACGTCCTGGCAAGAGGAGGGGGGCAACAGTCAGCCTGGCAGCAGCAGACAACACTTGGGAAACACCTGGCAAAGACTGGCACCAACAGCCAGAGGCCCCCTTCTGAGACTCCCTCAGAAAGATGAAGGGCAGGTGGGCAGGCAGCCTCTTCTGTGGGTGATGCGCCTCCCTCCCTCACACACACACACAGAGCAACGCAATCCACTACCTGAGCTTCTAGAGGAGCTTCCGGACAGCTGTAATACTTTGCAACCGCCTCCCGGCAAGACTGGTACCCTGAGGGGAAGGGGGAAGAGTGAAGAGAAGGCCTTGGGAGGGGCCCTTGACCTGCAGAGGGCCAAGTCCACATCAAAGCCAGGAGGATCTCTCCCCCCCCTCTTGCCTGTCTTCTTGTCTGTCTTCCTCTGGGTCATGTGGCTTGACCCCCAGAGTTGCTCTCCCTCCCCCGGGCTGTTTCATTCCCCCTGGGGTGGGACGCAGCCAGGCTTGCATTCACAATGGTGGGGGTATTGCCCTAGCGAATCCTCATTCTGCCGCCACCGCTGCTGCTCCCCCAGCAAATGGAGGCAGGACCCCAACAGCCCATCACGGAGGAGGCCAGAGGAGTGCAAAGAGGCCAACGAACCTACAGAAGGAGCATAGCCATTGTAGTTCCCCGTCTCCAGGGCATCCTTCATAGCCTGCGTGACTTCCTCGTCTGAAGGGAGGTTGCCAAACACGGTGGGGTCCCCTGTGGAGAAGTGAGGGAGGGCAAGATCCCAGTTACTGGGGGCAACAGCACAGCCCCCCGATGCACATCCCCCAGCCCTGGCCTCCGGCTTACCAATGGAGAGAGAGATGAGGGGCTTCTGAGGGTTTGGGGTCACTTTCATGCTGTCCACAATGGCACGGATGGGGTTGAAGGTCCTCTTGGACATATCAGAAGCCCTAACTGCCCAGTGGGGCTTGCGGCCCTTCCCCGGGCCCGAAGACGGGCTCTTTCCGTGGAGGCTGAGATGGACATCCTGGAGGGAGCCCTTCCCCTTCTTCACCTGGATCAGGTACGAGTCCATTTCTGGAAAGAAGGTTGGCAGAGACCTTCAGGCAGGCCTCCAGGCTCTCATGCCCCTCTCACGTGGGGCAAAGTCCAAAGGCTGCATCTCCTGTGCACTTCCCATCAGGCACACACCGGCTTTTTCTCCCCACCCCCAGTTTCCATGGCCTCAAACCACCCCACTGAGCCACTGCGGACTCCATTGTGAAACAGATGTGTAGCTACATGAAGGAATGTGATTTGGCATGTTGTCTTAGGAAGGAGAAAGCAAAGAGTCATAACATGCGTAAAGAAAGGAGATGGGCACATTACTTAGCAGAAAAAGAAATACAAAAACAATTCCTTAAAGTTCTTTAAGGATGGAACAAAAAAAATCTGTCTCAGAAAATGAAATAAGAGAACATTTAAAAAGATATTCTGACTATAAAGTTTACACCAGAACACAGAAAAATCCTGGATCAAGCAATAATAATACAAGTTTCCCAGACAATAAAAATATGAAAAAGACTAAAGCACCAGACCCAAACAGCCTAACAGCAATGCATTATGAACATTTTGAAGAAGTGTTTTAATTATACTATTATAAAAAGTTATAAATGAAATAAAAGAAGGAAAGATAAGACCTACAACATGGCAAGAGGCAGCAACATGACCACAATCATATAGACATATATCTTCTCTACTGAATGTAGATTATAAGATTTGAGCTATAATAATGGCAGAAAGGTTAAGAAAACACATACCAAATTTAATACATATTGCTCAAACAGGCTTTGTAGCAAAGAGGTACATGAAAGATAATCTACATAACTGATGCAACTGAATTTGTGAATAAGAAAAAAAAGTAAGTGATTTTATTTTTGGATGCAGAGAAAGCATCTGACAACATAACCTGGCCCTTTAAAAAAATAATAAACTCCAAAATATGGGCTGTGATCTGGAATTTCAAACCTGGCAAGCAAAGATTGTAATAAATGGAGAATTAGCAGAAGCAATTTCAATTGAAAAATGAACATTCTTGTCACCTTTATTATTTCTCCTCGTGACAGAGATCTTAGCTTCAATGATCAGATAAGACAGAAGGATTAAAAGAATAAATGTGGATGATATAGAATTTAAAATGAAAAGCTATACAGATGATGTGGTTCTAATAGTTTTGGATCCACAAAAACTGTTACAGTGGGTAATAGAACATATTGAAGAATTCGGATCCCTTTCAGGATATCAAATTAACAGGAAGAAGATGAAACCAATAATGAAATTTCTAATGCAACAAGAAGATGATGTGATAAAGCACATCCATCAAATGGGTAAATGCAAACCCATCAAATATCTGGGGATAAAATTGTAATATTTTCAAGAACAACTATCAGAAGATTTGGAAATCAATAAAAGTAGACTTATCCAAACGGGAAAAATTAAAAATTTTGTGGTTGGGTAGAATTTCAGCAATCAAAATGAATTGCCAAAATTATTATTTTTATTTCAAATGCTATGTGTATGTATGCGTGTTAGAAAAAAACATTGACAGAGTGGCAAAGACAGAAAAATTTATTTGGAATGGCAAGAAACCAATAATAAGTTTTAAAATATTACAAGATGAGAAGAAGAGAGGATCAGCAGATCAGAATATAAAATTATATTACCAACGTGGCACATCTGGTCTGGATTGTGGATTAGATCAAAAATCCAAAACAAAGAAAGTAAAACTTGAAACACTCGACTTAGATGAGAGTTTACACAATTATCTATGGTTAAAAAAAACCCAGTTAAAATGACAAAATTATATGACAAAAGTCATATAATTAGAGTTGAACTTTTGAGAATATGGTTTACATGTTGGAATGTATTGAGTCCTTCAAATTCTCCACTTATGTCTTCAATAGAAGCTTATCATGATAAGAATACGAGAAAAAAGCACTTTCTTAACAGATGACAGTATGTAGGCACCCCGGGGAAACTTAAGTCATGGCAAGATATTAAAAATGAGGAATTAATAGTTACTATGAATAGTTACAATGTTACAATGAATAGTTATTAATATGTTACCAATCAGCTTCAAGACTAAATAAGATTATTAACATGGAAGGTAAAGCGCTAAGAGTGATGACTGAAATTGAACAACTTATTATAAAACAGAAAGATCATTAATTACATTCAATAGCTCACTGAAAATGTCAATTATACCAGTGTGCGTTTGCAATAAAAAAAGGCCAACGCCATGTTGGGAATTATTAGGAAGGGAATTGAAAACAAATCAGCCAGTATCATAATGCCCCTGTATAAATTGATGGTGCAGTCTCATTTGGAATACTGTGTGCAATTCTGGTCACTGCACCTCAAAAAGGATATTATAGCACTGGAAAAAGTCCAGAAAAGGGCAACTAGAATGATTAAAGGTTTTGAACACTTTCCCTATGAAGAAAGGTTAAAACTCTTGGGGCTCTTTAGCTTGGAGAAACGTTGACTGCGGGGTGAGGTTTACAAGATTATGCATGGGATGGAGAAAGTAGAGAAAGAAGTACTTTTCTCCCTTTCTCACAATTCAAGTACTCATGGGCATTTAATGAAATTGCTGAGCAGTCAGGTTAAAATGGATAAAAGCAAGTACTTCTTCACCCAAAGGGTGATTAACATGTGGAATTCACTGCCACAGGAGGTGGCAGCGGCGGCTACAAGCATAGCCAGCTTCAAGAGGGGGTTGGATAAAAATATGAAGCAGAGGTCCATCAGTGGCTATTAACTGGAACTCTGTCTGGGGCAGTGATGCTCTGTATTCTTGGTGCTGGGGGGGCACAGTGGGAGGGCTTCTAGCCCCACTGATGGACCTCCTGTTGGCACCTGGTTTCTTTGGCCATTGTGTGTGACACAGAGTTTTGGACTGGAGGGACCACAGGCCTGATCCAACAGGGCTTCTCTTATGTTCCTAAGAAGGAGAACAAGTTTTGAATATAAATGCACAAGGAAGTGGATTTTGGACAGAATATTTTTATTGAGAGATAGATAACAGATTTTCCTTCAGGCTTTGGTATATTAACAGAGCAATCGAAGGGGGCGGGGAGCTGAAACTTCTCAGGGAGTCAACTGCCCTCTGTGTTGGCGTATGTCTGAGATATGCCCGCATAAGGGCCACTAATTTATTTTATTTATTTTTGTTGCTTCATATTCCATCTTCCCTGCAAGCAGATGACATCACTTTATGTTACTTTGGGTGGGGCAGGCCCCCAGCAGTCGCTCACAAGTGCTGGCAATGGGGCACAGCAGCTGCCTGGTGGTGAAACGGAGGCATAGGCCCCTGTACTGGCATGGTTGTGGGTCCATTGTTCTGAATTTGTGAATGAACTCTGTTTCAGCAGCCTCGTGTTGTAATCTCCTCTTGAAGCAAGATTCCTAAACTTCTCCAGGCTGAATAGGGCCCAGGGAGTCTTCTCTCTCTGTGCAGGTGCCCATTTCCTCTCCCCCCCCTTCCCGCTCCAGCAGTTTGCAGTGTGCCTGGGACCTGCCCCCCTCCGTATCCTTTATAAGCATCCTTACCCCCCACCACCTTCTGCCTCAGAAGAGATGGCCAGTCCTGCTTGTGTCTAGCAAAGGGAGTTTGGACTCTCAGCTTCTCATCCCCCAAAACCTTTGTTGGTCTCTAAGGAGACAGTGGACTCGAACCCAGCTCTTCTGGTGCAGAGCTAGTGGATGCTGCCAGGCACTTTGAGGGCCCAGAAGAAGAGTTTGCCCCTAAAGCAATTTTAAGGATTTAACCTCTGAAACAGGAGAACATTAATTTGCTTGGTACAGTTCTGGACAAAGGAAAATAATACAACGTAATAAATACTGTAAAAAGAAAGGGGGGAAAGTCCCTTTAATATCCCAGCCCCTGCCGGAGCTTGGCCCGTGTGGTTGGTGTCACTGAATCCCGTCCTGCCTGGGCCAGCCTGGCTGGGGACAACGAGGGCTGAAGCCCGAGGGGAGCTGTATGTCCAGCCGACCACCAGCCCCTGGGAAGCAGCCAGGGGAAGGAGCAGCAGCTTCAAGGGGGACCACAAGTAGTCTGTGTTGGTCTACAGCAGAACAGCTGGGTTCGAGTCCAGATGCCCCCCCACATCAGGGACCTCAAAACTCACCCCAAGGGTCTTCTTGTTCTCTCAGGTGCCCCTGGACTCAAATCAAGTTCCACACATCTCTTAATTCCCTTCATTTCTACCCTGCCTTTCCCTCTGGTGATGATCCAAGGAGTTCAGATTGTTCTCCTGTCTTCGTCCTCACAACGGGTCTGAGAACGGGTCACTGGCTCAAGATCACCCAGCCAGCTTCCACAGCAAAGTGGGGATTCAAACCTGGATCTCTCAACGTCCCCCCCCCCATTCCAAAGCTGCCTCTGCCTGCTGCCTTTGGAGCTATTGTCCACCTCCCGTCATGGCTGCCCGGGGGCTGCGAGTGCCAGCCAGTGAGGCACACCTTCCTCTGCTCTGCTGCAGAGCTCCCAGCCAGCGGCCTCTGTGCCTCGTAGGGCGGCTTGGTCAGTCATGCTGGACGTCTCTCTCTCTCTTTCTTTTGAGAGAGAGAGAGAGAGAAATGGTCCAGAAGGGTTTGGGATGGACCTCACTCTGCCCCGGCTGGCCCCAGGAGAACTCCTGTCCCTCCAAAGAGACCAGACAGAGCCACTGGCATCACCCACCCATACGCTCACTCCCCAGAAAGTGCCGTGTGCGCCAATCTCCCGTGAACTGGCAGTGCTGCCTGGAGCCCCAACACGCCTGTGCCGTTGTCCTCTCCCAGGACTCCTTGGCCAGCCCACCATGCCAGGGAGGGACACTGCAGGCCTAAGATGCTCCCTCCCTCCCATCTTCCAAGGAGCTCAGAGCAAGAGAGAGGCTCTTTTCCTCTTGTCCTCCTTGACTTCCCAGCAGGCCAGCAGTGCCTTACCTGACGAATCTGCCCAGCAGCCGTGGCCCCAGTCCGGCCTGTTTGCTCCTGCAGCTGTTGGGTCAACGAGGAGGAGGTCCTCCAAAGGCAGAGCAAAGCAGCCCAGGTGCTGCCTGGATGGGGCAGGTGCCTTTTATGCCCGCGAGGCAGAGCTCAGCCACCAGCGGCCCCCGGCCTGGTCCCAGCCAGGAACGGGGTGTCTGCCTGGAGGCCTCTCGCCATTGGCTGAGGGGAAGGGCTGTGCTCCTGGCCTCAGCCAGCGCTGCCTGCCTCCAAATATCTCGGGCAAGCCCCCCCTCCCCATTAACTCATTCAGAGAAGGGCTCTCCTCTTTGTCCTCTCCCGAAAGACCCCCCACCCAGCCCCATGGCCCTCCAGGACCAAAGTGGGGGGGGGCTGAATCAAGGAGCCCCCGGCCACCAGCCAGCCAGGTGCACAACGGGTGGCAACAGTTAACCTCGCAGGGCTGAGAAAGACTCACTCCGCTGGTCCTGACGCAACCCAGCAGCTGCAGGGCCACGTGGCAGAGTGTTAATGAGTTCCAAGTGTGCGACCCCCCTTCCCTCCCCCAGCCAGAAGGGGAAGGGCGCTCCCCCGCCCCACGGGACAAGAAGGGCTCTCACTGCAGCTGAGGGGGCTGCCCTTGGGGGCCCCACAGGGAGCTGGCCAATGAGCCAAGGGGTGTGGGGCAGCCAGAGAGGCTGGGAGGGAGCCATGCCGGGAGGGACGGACCTCTTGAAGAACCCAAAGACTCAGCCGCTCAGTGCTCCCCCCGACTCCCATCTCCGCCCCCCATCCTTCTTCCTCCCTGTGGGGGGCAGCACTTGGCCTTGAGCACCCCCCTCCCTTTGCCCCTCTCCCAGTGTGTGTGTGTTGGGGGGGCAGGTTCCAGCAGCAGGGGCATGGGGTCAAGTGACAGTCTGTGTTACATAAGGCAGGGAGGGAAGGGCGAGCCTCGCACACACACCCAACTGGGACTGGGGGGCGGGAGCCCTAGGTCCTGAGAAGGCCCCAATGGCAGGGGAAGCAGAGAGGGAGGGAGGGAGGGAGGGAGAGGAGGGGGCTGCCACCCCCCCCCCTCCCAGCTGCACCCCTCTTGGGGTAGCTCTGGTGTGTCTGCAGCTCCCTCCAGATGCCCACCTCAGCTCCCGGGGCTTTCTCTGGGGAGGAGCCACTGCCTCCCAAAGGGGCCTGGAGAGGGGCAGCCATCCTCTGGGGTGTGCCAGCCCCCTCCTCTCAGGCTCAGCTCCGGCCCCTCAGACAGCTCAGGGGAACCGCAAGGCCACCACCCACCGGCTAGTCTCACCCGGGGACACCTCCCTCCAGGAAAGGCAGATGGGCCTACTGATGGGCGGTGGGGGGGGACCTTGCGTGCCCCACTGAGCAAAAGCCATCTCCTCCAGGCCCTCCCCCCATGCAATGCAATCCCAATGGGAATCAGTCCCCCCCACCCTTGCAAGAAGCAGGAGGGGGCTTCCAGCATCCCATGCGGCTGAGCCCCCAGACATCAGCATCTGCAACAGGCACTGACCCTCCCAAGCCCCATTAAGTGTTTCTGGCTCTCTGGGTGGAATTCCTGGCAATGGGGGGGGGAGGGGCTCCCCCAGGAGTGGCTTCCAGTTCCTGGGCTTCATCCTCAGCCCGCCTTTCTCACTCTGGCAGAAGCAGGGAAGTGGAGGGACAGTGAGAGCACGCAGCCAACACCCTCCCCCCACAATGTTCCCAGTCATTAGCCACGGCCACATACATCCCTCCTCATTGCAGCACCCCGAGGGAGCATTCTTCACATGCCCAGAAACATCTCTGGCGCCCTGCCCAAGAGGCAGGGGGTGGCACGGCTTCTGCTCTTCCCTCTGCCAGGCCCAGTTGAGACCCCCACTCTGCCCCAGCAGGCCTCACTGGCCTAGGCAAGGGGAGAAGGGCCAGGGGGAGGGGGGAGGCCTCGGAGGAGCGGGGTGCTGACCCTGCTGCTGCTACAATTATTTGCCCTGCCAGCTGGTGCCTGGAGCTGGTGGACACTCAAGACCTCCTCGAAAGCCCCACTGGGTGCTTCTCCCAGTCCCACCCAGGAGGTGCCCAGGCTGCCTGCCTGCCTTGCCCTGGCCTTCTCTTCTGTCACAAGCTGCTCTTGCCCGCTCTCTCTGGCAGCCGTGGCAGGCAAGACGGAGGTGTGCCTGCTGCTGTCTTGTCTGGCAGAGAGCAGCCGTCTTGCTCCTTGCTGCACCTTCCTCAGGGAAGTGTCGTGAAGCAGGGAAGAGAAGTGGACAGGAAGCCGCTTTCTCCCATTTGAGGAAAGCCCCCCCCCCCGCCCCCCTTGCTTTAAAGCCAAAGTCAATATTGGGTCATTGCATCACTGGTGTTTGATGTGTGACTTCACATCTTCACCCTCTTGCAAGTTCTGTTGCGTCTGGCCTCTGGCCCCTGGGCCTTGAAGCCGGAGCACTCTGCAAACAGCAGGCAGGGGAGGGGAGGGGAGGGGAGGGGGAGAGCAGCTGGGCACCTGGCCTTGCCTGGCCTGGAATTCAAGGGACAGGCAGGCTCTTGTCCTGTTTCAAACAATCTGTATTGCGTATTGGCAGGGCCTGGATTCTGTCTTTGATAAAGATGCAAATGGAAATGGTGGTCTAGTCCATGATACCACTGGAGGTTTTGGGGTACAGGTCCATGCCTGAATTCTTCAATGATATGGAGAAGACAAGACTGCATGTGGATTTATGGAAGTTTACAAGCACTTCTTCCACTGAAGAGAGAAGAAGCAGAAGGGAGAATAAACCGGAAGTGGTGATTCATGAAACCATATGGAGATATGCATTTTAGGAACAATTTGTCACATTACAAGAAGCTTGCATATGTGATATATGTGCAATACTGGTATTTGTTTGATTATACTGCTATTTATTCTTATGGAATAGAATTTGCATTATATTTGGATACCGTTGTTAGTTGTTGTTCATGCCTTTTTTGCTGTATATGCTCCGGGTGGGGCCTGGGGCTCTCCTGGAATCAGAAGTGGAGAAAATGTCCCCCTGGAAGGAACAGCAGCTCCAGAGGGCAGGCTGGGTGGCACAGGAACCCTGGTGAGCCACCTCCCCAACCGCCACTCTTCCCAGGCTCCCCTTCTTTCTGCACACACACATCCGCCCTTCCAATTAGCGCGTTCCCATCAGTATTACAGACTTCCAGAGCTTGGTCACCTGTGTCCCGTCTCTCACCTGCAAGGTTTAGTCCCTCGTGGAGACAACAGCAATGCCACGAGCAGAGGCAGGAGGCAGGACCTCAGTTGTTCCGGGAACAGAAATCAAACAATGAAAGGCACCTCCCCTGGCTGCCCATCTGTTTCTAGGCACAATTCAGGTGCTGGTCCTCCTCACCTGTAAAGCCCGTGAGGGCTTGGGGCCAGAGTCCTCGAAGCCCCGTTTCCTGCCCACTTAGGCAGGTGCTGACGCACAGGCCCTGCCTTCAAAGGTGAGGCCGGTGGCAACCAGAGCACAGGGCTTTTGCAGAAGTGGCACTTTGCTGGTGGGATGCTGATGCCCTCCCCTTGGAGGCTCATGACTCTCCTTCAAGCACCAGGTCAAGATGGCCAGGGAGCCACATGTGGCTCTTTCACACAGACTCTGTGGCTCTCAGAACCCCCACCACCCCATTGCCTGGGAGCTTGGAGAATGCATTTAAAGTTGCTTTCTTTCCACCTCCCCCTCCCCCTTCTATTTGCTTCCTTTCCACCTTCCTTCCATCTTGCAGCGCTCAAACATCTGATGGTTGTTCTTTGTGGTTCTTATATTAAGCCAGTTGGGCCACCCCTGATCGAGGCTTTTGCTTTAAAAAGACTTGGGGTTTGTTTCTCTTAGAAAGGATTTTAGCCTGAAAACTTTTATTTGAAGCTGGCAGCGGTCTGCTTGAATGGGCTCGGTTCTTATTCTGGGCTGTTTTTTATTTATTGGGAGGGCTAATGCTGGATTTTAATTAATATCTTCCAAGTTTTGTTTTTTGTTAAATGGTTTTTATTTTGTACGCTGCTAGAGGCAGCAAGGCGACATAAGAGTGAATGCGACACAAGCAGCACTTCCATTGATGTGTTGCTAAAGTGCTTGTCTGCAGAATCCAGTGTGCAGTCGGCCCTCCCAAAACTCTGGGGGCAACTCCAAAAACAGCTGTGCTCAAATGGAAAAAGAAAGGCTGGCCAAAACTGGACAGATGCACAGAATCCCACCCATTTCGTTGTGGAGAAACTCTCACTGCAGCCAGAAGATGCAGACCAGCCCTCAGAAAGCGGAAAATCCTGGAGGCTTCAACAGCGGCTGCTGACAGCACAGAAATATTGCTGACGAGGGCCAAACAGAGCAGGCAAAAAGGTTCCAGCTGGGGCAGAGGGCCCAAAGAGGAGGAGCCCATTTTGACACCGTGATGCTGCTGAAGCAGTAGGCAGCATAGCTCAGTGGTTTGAGTGCTGTGTTGTGCTCTGAGACTCGGGTTCTAATCCCCACTCTGCTGCAAAGCTTTTCGAATGTCCTTGGGCTAGCCCCCTTCCTCAGCCTTCTCTACTTCGTAGGGTGGCTGGGAAGATATAATGGAGAAAGGAAATTCACACGCTCTTTAAACTCCTTTGAGGAAGGGCAGATCCTTCCAAAACCTTTAGGGATGCCCTGTGGAGGATGGGGCAGAGATGCTTTTGGTTGTGTGGGATGAGAGGCCTCGAACTGATGGATATAAATGAGAGCAAAGGAGGCTTAGACTAAATCTGAGGAAGAACTTCCTGACTGTAAGGCCAGTTCATCCCTGAATAGACTCCCCCATCAGGAGGCCAATTCTTCCTCAGAGGCTTTTAAGTATTGGTTGGATACCTTCTTGTCAGGGATATTGTAGTTTCTGCATAGTTCAAACCTGAACTTACCCTGGAAGCTAAGATGACCAGAGGCGATTGTACTTTGGTCCCATCATGAGAAGACAAGAGTCCCTGGAAAAGCCAATCATGCCAGGAAAAGCTGAGGGCAACAGGAAAATAGGAGGAAGACCCAATGAGAGAGCAAGGAGGTCACAACAGCCCTCCCTCCGTTTGCAAGACTTGAGCAAGGCTGTGAATGAGAGGACATTCTGGAGGGCCCTCAGTCACAGCTCCCCATGAGCCGGACATGATTTAACAGTACTTCACAGAGAGAGAGAGAGAGAGACAGAGGCAGAAGTGACTCAGTGGGACTTCACACACACACACACAGATCCTGCATTCTGCAGGGGCTGGACTAGATAAAGAGCCCCATAGCACAGAGTGGTAAAGCTGCAGTACTGCAGTCCAAGCTCTCTGCTCATGACCTGAGTTCAATCCCGGCAGAAGCTGGGTTCAGGTAGCTGGCTCAGGGTTGACTCAGCCTTGGTAAAATGAGTACTCAGCTTGCTGGGGGGAAAGTGGAGATGACTGGGGAAGGCAATGGCAGACCACCCCGTAAAAAAGTCTGTTGTGAAAGTAACGTCACCTCAGAGTCGGAAACGACTGGTGCTTGCACAGGGGATGACCTTGACCTTTTTTGGACTAGGTGATCCTGAAAGATGTCCCTTCCAGCTCTTAGATTAAATCAATACAGTAGTAAACAACCAGAATGAAAGGAATTTCAAATGGCTACAGCAAATTACAGGGTTCCAAGATTATGGAAGATGGACTTTTTCTCCCTTTCCCACAATCCTAGAATGAAGGGGGAGGGGCACCTGGGGAGCCCACGGGCCGTAGGTTCAGGATGGGATCCCCTGCCAGTGGACATTGTATTTGTTGACAAAACTGATCCTATGCCTTTCTGCTCTTGGGAGGGACACCAAGGCAGCTAACAGATTAAAATAATGCATGATAAAAACTTCCCTTAAAACCAAACAAAGCACACCATGCAGACAAAACCTTGCTGAAATACTAATTAAAAGACCAGCAATTAAAACACAGGGCAGACAGGAGGTGGCCACAGAAAGGGGTGGGGGAGGCTCATTGGCATGAGAGCTCCCGGATGGTGGCCTCAGGCAGAAATGGCTCCACAGCTGAACAGAGGCAGGGTCCGTCCGTTCCTAAAGGGAACCTCCATGCCTGAGTCCCAGTGCCAGGAAACAGCGTGGGGCTCCAGGGTGGAAGCTGGCCTCTATGCTCTGCTTCTGGGCCCTCCCAGGCCATGTGAGATGGAATGCTGGACTAGATGGTCAGATCTGGCACAGCCCTTGTAACATTCCTACAGTTCCAACCTAGGATCAGCAAAGGGGTAGTACATAAACACCTCGTTTCTTTAAATGAACCTAAGTCCTCAGGGCCAGATGAACTGCATCCAAGGGATCTAAAAGAGCTTGCGGATGTAATTCCTGAGCCTCTGGATATTATTTTTGAGAATTCTTGGAGAACAGGAGAGGTGCCAGAAGATTGGAGGCAAGCGAATGTTGTCCCCATCTTCAAGAAGGGGAAAAAAGACGATCCAGGTAACTATTGACCCATCAGCTTGACGTCTACACCGGGAAAAGTTTTAGAACAAATCATTAAACACTCGGTCCTGGAACATTTAGAAAGAATGGATGTGATAACTAAGAGCCAGCATGGGTTTCTCAAGAACAAGTCAGGTCAGTCTAACCTGATCTCATTTTTTGAGAAAGTGACTACCTTGTTGGATCAGGGGAATGCTGTAGACATCATTTATCTTGATTTCAGTAAATAAAGATAGTAACATACTATCCTTGTTGACAAGTTGGTAAAATGTGGTTTGGATCCTGTTACCCTTAGGTGGATCTGTAACTGGTTGACAGATCGCACCCAAAGAGTGCTTGTGAATGGTTCCTCATCCTCTTGGAGAGGAGTGACAAGTGGAGTGCCTCAAGGATCTGTCCTGGGACCTGTTCTGTCAACATCTTTCTCTCTGTTTTGTTCAACATCTTTATCTTTTGTTCAACATCTTTAACTCTGCTCTGGTAAGACCTCACCTGGAGTACTGTGTTCAGTTTTGGGCACTGCATTTTAAGAAGGATATAGACAAGCTGGAACGGGTCCAGAGGAGGGCAGCAAAGATGGTGAGGGGTCTGGAAACCAAGTCCTAGGAGGAAAAGCTGAAGGAGCTGGGTATGTTTAGCCTGGAGAGGAGATGACTGAGAGGAGATACTGCAGAATTGTTTTCTGTTGACCCAGAAGGTTGGACAAAAACTATGAGGTTAAAATTAACTGATAGAATCATAGAGTTGGAAGGGACCTCCAGGGCCATCTAGTCCAACCCCAAAATGCGGTGCCCAAAATTGAACACAATACTCTAGGTAAGGCCTTACCAGAGCAGAGTAAAGCGATACCATCACAACACGTGATCTGGACACTATACTTCTGTTGATACAGCCCCAAATTGCATTTGCCTTTTGAGCCACTGCATCACACTGTTGACTATGTTCTGCATATGATCTGCTAAGACCCCTAGATCATTTTCGCACATACTACTGCTAAGACAAGTCTCCCCCATCCTATAACCATGCATTGGATTTTTCCTACCTAAATGCAGAACTTTGCATTTATCCCCGTTAAAATTCATTTTATTGATTTTAGCCCAGTTTTCCAGCCTGTCAAGGTCATCATGTATCCTGTTTCTGTCTTCTTCTGTGTTTGCAACCCCTCCCAATTTAGTGTCATCGGTGAATTTAATAAGTTTTCCCTCTATTCCTCCATCCAAATCATTGATAAAGATGTTGAACAAAACAGGTCCCCGAGCAGATCCTTGAGGCACTCCACTTGTCACTCCTCTCCAAGAAGATGAGGAACCATTCACAAGCACTCTTTGGGTGCCATCTGTCAACCAGTTACAGATCCACCTAACGGTAACAGAATCCAAACCACATTTTACCAACTTGTCAGCAAGGATAGTATGGGGAACCTTATCAAAAGCCTCACTGAAATCAAGATGAACGATTTCTACAGCATCCCCCTGATCCAGCAAGGTAGTCACTTTCTCAAAAAAAGAGATCAGGAAATCAAGAGTTTTTGACTAAACATTGGGAAGAATTTCCTGACAGCAGGTCCTCAGTAAAACAGGCTTCCTTGGGAGGTGGTGTGCTCTCCTTCCTTGGAGGTTTTTAAGCAGAGGCTAGATGGTCATCTGACAGCAGTGCTGATTCTGTGAATTAGGCAGATTATGAGGAGGGCAGGAAGGGCCTCATCAGGGCTTAGTTCTCGTGGCCCTTTCTTGCCCACCCACGGAAATGCTGCTCACCACTTTGGGGTCAGGCAACGGTTTTTCTTCAGGCCACTTTGGCCAGGGATCCTGGAGGGAGTTTTTGCCATCTTCTGGGAATGGGACAGGTTTCACCCTGTGTGTGTGTGGAGGTATTTGTGATTTCCCTGCATTGTGCAGGGGGTTGGACTAGATGACCCTGGAGGTCCCTTCCAGCTCCATGATTCTGTGAGGTGTGGCAGATGTCTTTGAGGCATGCGTAGAAGAGGAGTATCCAGAGTTGTCCCATAACTGCAATAGGTCTTCGGAGTGCAGAACTGGTGAGCCAGAGTGCCCTCTAGTGGTCAGAACATGACATTAGGACCCAGGTGAGAATCCCCCCTCTGAGGAGTGGGAGGCTGCGGGGCGGGGCGGTGCTCTCGGCCTGTAGCAATGGGGGGGGGGGGGGGGGGTTCCCGCCTCTGACTTTCTGCCCCGGCCACAGGGGGGGAAGCTGAGTGCCTGCGGGCCACCTTCTCCCTCGCCCAGGATTTCAAGTGCAGGGGAGAGGTGCGGGGAGCAGGCCGTTCAGTGGTGTGGGAGGGGCAGCCCCAGCCTTTCTGCGGGCACGTCCACCGGCCAGCGCGGCCCCTGCCTCCCTCCCTCCCCCGGCCGGGCGCAGCGGAGCTGGGAAGCGCACCTGGCAGGCTGGCGGCTGGGGACAAAACCTTCGCCTCGCCCCACTCCCAGCCGCGCCGCGCCCTCCCCAGGGGCCGGCATTGCCAAGGCCCCGTCCGTCCGGCGTGGAGGGAGGCAGCGACCGCAGGCCAGGCGGGGGCCGTCCCGGGACGGCGCAAGGAAGGAAGCGCGGCTCCGCTCCGCCTGCCGCTGGAGGCGGGCGGGGCGCTCATGGCGACGGCCGAGGGGTCTCCTGTGCAGGGCGGGGGGGGGGGGGGAGGGCGCAGGAGGTGCCCCCTCCCGCAGCAGCAGCAGCAGAGGCCTCCCCCTCCAGCCCAGCCCAGCCCGGCCCGGCGGGGGGGGGGGGGAGGGAGGGAAATGTCTGCTGGGAACTCTGTTAATCCCTATGAAGGATTATTCCCATAGAAAATCATGGAGAATTGATCCGCGGGTATCTGGGGCTCTGGGGGAGGGGCTGTGTTTTGGGGTAGAGGCGCCAAGTTTTCAGTATAGCATCTGGTGCCTCTCCCCAAAATACCCCCCAAGTTTCAAAAGGATTGGACCAGGGGGTCCAATTCTATGAGCCCCAAAAGAAGGTGCCCCTATCCTTCATTATTTCCTATGGAAGGAAGGCATTGAAAAGGTGCCATCCCTTTAAATGGGAGGGCCAGAACTCCCTTTGGAGTTAAGTTACGCTTGTCACAGCCTTGATGTTAGCTCCACCCCAATGAAGTCCCCAGATATTTCTTAAACTGGACTTGGCAACCCAACCTCCGTGCCAGGGGGCTGCCTGCCCGGCGGCCTCAGCTCAGGCCCCTGCGGCAGAGAAGGCTGCACCCCCCCCCCCCCGGCGCTCAGTTGACAGCTGCCTGGCCGGCGCCTTCGCTGCGGGGTCTCCCACCGAGGGGGTCCTGGTCCGGGCCTACCCCCGGAGTGAGGGAGGGGTTTGCTTCCAGGTGCTGGACCAGAGGGGCCTCCGCTTGAGGGGATGCACAGGAGAAAAGCTAGTTGCAGAAGTAACTCCTGTTCATGGGATTTCCTTGTGCAGTCCCCACATGGGTTCTGCGCTTGCGCAGGCCAGCTCCTGGAGGAAAGGTTTTGTGTAGCTGTCATAATAGTGGGAGGAGCCCCATTTTACGGCCAATCAGGTCATTTCCCGCCAATGATGGATTATAAATTCGGGGCTCCTCACACATACTCCTCCGTTGGATTGAGCCTTGACCCGTTTTGCTTGCGTTGTCAGCATACAGGGACTCACGAGGGGCTGGTGGGTGGGATGTGTGCCTGCACAAGGCAATCCCATGAACAGGAGTTACTCCTGCAACTAGGTTTTCATGTGAATTGCCATTGTGCAGTCCCACATGGGAGATTGGTTAGCTCACCCCGTGTTGGTGGAGGGCGAGTCATAAGAGCATAAGAGAAGCCATGTTGGATCAGGCCAGTGGCCCCTCCGGTCCAACACTGTGTCACAGTGGCAAAAAAATTACACACACACACACACTGTGGCTAATAGCCACTGATGGACCTCTGCTACATATTTTTATCTAAACCCCTCTTGAAGGTGGCTATACTTGTGGCTGCCACCACCTCCTGTGGCAGTGAATTCCACATGTTAATCACCCTTTGGGTGAAGAAGTACTTCCTTTTACCCATTTTAACCCGATTGCTCAGCAATTTCATCGAACGCCCACGAGTTCTTGTATTGTGAGAAAGGGAGAAAGTACTTCTTTCTCTACTTTCTCCACCCCATGCATTATCTTGCATTAAACCTCTATCATGCATTAAACCTCTATCATGTCACCCCGCAGTCGACGTTTCTCCAAGCTAAAGAGTCCCAAGCGTTTCAACCTTTCTTCATAGGGAAAGTGTTCCAGACCTTTAATCATTCTAGTTGCCCTTTTCTGGACTTTCTCCAATGCTATAATATCCTTTTTGAGGTGCGGCAACCAGGACTGCACACAGTACTCCAAATGAGACCGCACCATCGATTTATACAGGGGCATTATGATACTGGCTGATTTGTTTTCAATTCCCAGCATTAGGGAATTATTTTATTCCTTTTTTATTGCAAACGCACATTGCCTTGACATTTTCAGTGAGTTATCTACCACGACCCCAAGATCTCTCTCTTGGTCAGTCTCTGCCAGTTCACACCCCATCAACTTGTATTTATAGCTGGGATTCTTGGCCCCAATGTGCATTACTTTGCACTTGGCCACATTGAACCTCATCTGCCACGTTGACGCCCACTCACCGAGCCTCAACAGATCCCTTTGGAGTTCCTCACAATCCTCTCTGGTTCTCACCACCCTGAACAATTTAGTGTCATCCGCAAACTTGGCCACTTCACTGCTCACTCCCAACTCTAAATCATTTATGAACAAGTTAAAAAGAGCATGGGACCCAGTACCGAGCCCTGCAGCACCCCACTGCTTACCGTCCTCCACTGCGAAGACTGCCCATTTATACTTACTCTCTGCTTCCTATTACTCAGCCAGTTTTTGATCCACAAGAGGACCTGTCCTTTTACTCCATGACTCTCAAGCTTTTTAAGGAGCCTTTGATGAGGAACTTTGGGGAGGGACGGTGGCTCAATGGTAGAGCATCTGCTTGGGAAGCAGAAGGCCCCAGGTTCAATCCCTGGCATCTCCAAAAAAAGGGTTCAGGCAAATAGGTGTGAAAAACCTCAGCTTGAGACCCTGGAGAGCTGCTGCCAGTCTGAGAAGACAATACTGACTTTGATGGACCAAAGGTCTGATTCAGTATAAGGCAGCTCCATATGTTCATATGTTCATCAAAAGCTTTCTGGAAGTCAAGGTAAACAACATCTATAGGGTCTCCTTTGTCCACATGTTTGTTCACCCCTTCAAAGAAATGTAACAGGTTAGTGAGGCAAGATCTTCCCTTACAGAACCCATGCTGAGTCTTCCTCAATAACCCGTGTTCATCAATGTGCCTACTCATTCTGTCCTTGATAATGGTTTCTACCAACTTTCCCGGTATTGAAGTCAGACTGACTGGCCTGTAATTTCCCGGATCTCCCCTGGAACCCTTTTTAAAGATGGGGGTGACATTTGCTACCTTCCAGTCCTCTGGAACGGAGGCAGATTTCAATGAAAGATTACATATTTTTGTCAACTTTGAGTTCTTTCAGAACTCTTGGATGTATGCCATCCGGACCCGGTGACTTATTAGTTTTTAATTTGTCTATCAGTTGTAGGACCTCCTATTTTGTCACCTCAATCTGACTCAGGCCTTTCAACACCCCTTCCAAAATTAGTGGTTCTGGGGAGGGCAAAAAGTTCTCATCTTCCACAGTGAAGACGGAGGCAAAAAATTCATTCAGCTTCTCAGCCATCTCCCTATCCTCCTTCAGTAATCCTTTTACCCCATGGTCATCCAAGGGCCCCACTGCCTCCCTGGCTGGTTTCCTACTTCTAATATATTTGAAGAAATTTTTATTGTTGGTCTTTATGTTTTTTGCAATATGCTCCTCATAGTCCCTTTTTGCCTGCCTTATCACAGTCTTGCATTTGATTTGCCACAGCCTGTGTTCCCTTTTACTAATCTCACTTGGACTGGTTTTCCACTGCTTAAAGGAGTCCTTCTTACCTTTTACAGCTTCCATTACTTTGTTTGTTAACCATGCAGGCCTTTTCTTATGCCTGTTTGTGCCTTTCCTAACTTGTGGTATGTATTTTATCTGAGCTTCTAGGATTATAGTTTTAAATAGTCTCCAAGCTTCCCCAAGGGTTTTGACCGTATTTAGCTTTCCTTTCAGTTTCCTCCTCACATGCCTCATCTCAGTGAATTTACCCCTTTTAAAGTTAAATGTGGTTGTGGCGATCTTTTTGGGCAACTCCCTATTTATACAAACGGTGAAATCAATAACATGGTCACTGCTCCCAAGCGGCGCAATCACTTTTACATCTCTCACCAAGTCTCGGGCGTTACTTAGGACCAAATCCAGGATCGCCCCACCCCTGGTAGGTTCTGAGACCATCTGCTCCATAGCACAGTCATTGAGAGCATCAGGACTGCCTGTGCCACAGCAGTCTCTTCTAATGAGGCAGTATCTAGCATATAGTGCTTTACGAATGTATTGGAATAGGACCAAGTTGCTGCTTTGCAAATTTGTGTTAGTGGGATGCCTGCCACAAAGGCCACCGAGGTTGCCGTTGCCCTTGTGGAATGTGGTCTAATGGGTTCTGGTGGCATCGTGCAGGTGAGCTCATATGCCAGGCATATTGTGGCAGTTATCCAATGAGCTATGATTTGCGATGTCGCCGCTTGGCCCCTGTGGTTACCCTCGTAGCAAAGGAACAACCTGGACGAGTTGTGAAAACTTGCTGCATGCTTCAAATAAAATAAAAGCATTCTCTTCACATCTAATGGGGGTGGTCAGGTTTGGAGTGGTCAGGTTTGGATGCAACACCGGGAGGGTGAGTGGGTGTGCCAGATGGAATTTGGAGACCACTTCTGGGAGGAATCAACGGCTGGGTTGCAAAAGTACTCTGTCGGGATAAAACTGGAGGAAGGGGGACTGTGCCTTTAAGGCTGCTATCATTATTATTTTTTTATTATTATTATTTATTATTACTATCTCCCCTACTCCTCAAGTGGAGGTTACCGCTATGAGAAAGACTGTCTTGAAGGTAAGGTTTTGGATGGAACTATGGGCTGCAGGTTTGAATGGTGCTGCAGTTCAGGCACTGAGTACTTTTGACAGTGACCACTGGGGCACCAGCAGTGGTCTGGGTGGGAAAGTATTAGTCAACCCCCGGAGAAATAACTTTGCTAAAGGATGTGAAAACATTGTATAGTCTGCTATTGGTATGTGATAGCGGGAAATAGCAGACAAATACACTCTTATCGAAGAGTTTGCCAAACCAGATTCTTTTAATGACAGTAAAAATTCTAAAATGGTAAGTATGGCGACTGTTGCTGGTTGCATGTTCAATGGCTGTACCCATTCAGTGAATTGTCACCATTTGGCGGTATAGGACATCCTTGTCGAAGGCTTGTATGCATTGTATAGCAGCCTTCGGAGAGGTCGGGATAGGGGAAGGGGGAGTGGGGTTGTATGAGCCATGCGGTGAGTTGCAGGCAAAATAGGTTGACGGCAAGCTCGACTGGGGTCTAGATGAGGTCAGGCGTTGCAGGCAAGTGAACGAACTGGTTGTCTGTTCTCCGCATTAATTGAGGAAACCATGCTTGTCTTCTCCAGAAAGGTGCGGTCACTATTGTGTGGATGCCTGGAGCAGCCTGGCTATTGTTTGGGGTAGGAGAGGTAGTGGTGGGAAAATGTAGAGGAACTCTCCTGTCCAGGGAACTTTGAAGGCGTCTCCGATGGAGCTGGGATCCATGCCTCCTCTGGAACAGAACCTGTGGATTTTTGCATCGGTGTGATCCATGAAGAGGTCCAGTGTTGGTACTCCCCATCGGTTGCAGATATCTGTAAACAGTGGGATTGAGCAACCAAGCATGGCAATCGTTGGCTAGGCGACTGAGCCAGTCTGCTAAGGTATTTCTCCCAGGATATGTATGGCTCGTATGCTTACAGAGTACTCTATCGCTCATTGCCATAGTAGCGTTGCCTGCCTGAAGAGTGTTAGGGAATGTGTTCCGCCCTGCTTGTTGCTTTTTTTATTATTATAAATAAATTTTATTATTATTATTATTATTATTATTATTATTATTATTATTATTATTATTGTAGGCTGTGGACTTCCGGGGGTGGATCATGGAGAATTGAGCCACTTCTCAAAAGAGGAGCAGACCGGAGCCTCTGTTCTGGGCAGAGAAGGTGATCCCAATGCCTGCTGCCTACTTTTCTCAGTGAGGGAATAGAAGATGATATTGGATTTATATCCCGCCCTCCACTCCGAAGAGCCTCAAAGCGGCCCACAGTCTCCTTTACCTTTCTCCCACACAATAAGCACCCTGTGAGGTGGGTGGGGCTGGAGAGGGCTCTCACAGCAGCTGCCCTTTCAAGGACAACCTCTGCTAGAGCTATGGCTGACCCAAGGCCATTCCAGCAGGTGCAAGTGGAGGAGTGGGGAATCAAACCCGGTTCTCCCAGATAAGAGTCTGCACACTTAAATACTACACCAAACTGGCTCTCCTTGGCAAGGCCAAGACATGCTTAGGAGAATTCTGGGGGGATTTACTTTGGCTGACGAGGCGTCCCAGTAGGGTTCCTTTTAGGCTTTGAAGAGTCCCTGGCGAAGAATCGCATTCTAGCGTCTACAAAGGATCTCCGTGGTCATTAAATTGACTTAAATTCATCATGGTTCAATCTTTCTTTGGACTATTCCAATATTTAAATATCTATCTCTGGAAAGAACGGTGTTAAGAAGGCTATATTGAGTTGGAAGGTAAGAAGATCTTTATCATTCCAGGACTAAAATCAATCTTACTTGAAATAAAGATTAAGATTTGGACTTAACTACAATATTCTAAAGTTGTAAAGAGAAGGGGGTAATTTCGGGACATGGAGGCACACCATCCACCAGGCTGTCTCTTCCTTTGAGAACACACGCATAGCTGGTCTTGAGGACAAAAGGAGATTGAGGAACAAACGCACTGCTACAGGACCAACCCTAAATCAGACTTTTCCCTGCAGCCGCTGTGGCCAGACCTGCCTGTCCCACATTGGTCTTGTCAGCCACCAGCGAGCCTGCAGCAAACGTGGACTATTGCACCCTTCTTAAATCTTCGTTCGCGAAGCCAAGCCGAGAGAGAGAGAGAGGAATTTAAGAAGCAAAGTTAAAAGACGAAAAACAATTATTGTTTGGAATACTTGCAGTTTCTGCAAAAAAAACCCCATCGTCACTGAGTTGCTGAACTGGAAGACGTCACAGGAAGTGGCGTCATAAAAGTATTGCGAGATCTCTCAACCATCGAGAACATGATTTCGTGGCAAGAAAAGAAGAAAGGAGCCATTGGAAGAAGGGAATTTTTAAACCTCCTGGCCTTCTCTAGGATTTTAAAACCATAGAAAAATTGTGGCGGCCATTAAAGGAAGGTAAAAAAACTTAAAAGTTTTAGAAAAAAGAACGGGACTGTAAAAATCAGTGGAGCCGGCAGATATAATTATAGAGTGAAACATTTTGGATTATATATCTGGAACTAATTTTGGTGGTCTTTTGGAGAAAAATGAAAAATCTTTCAAAAGGGTTAGAAAAATCGCGGATGCAATTTTGAGTATTTTAAAAACTTTAAAAATTAATATCTCGAGTTAGGAAGCCCTGAGAATGGCGATTTTGGGCTCATTGAAAAGGGCATCTTCTAATCTACAGGACCCTGTGGTTTAATTTTAATTTGGAGAGATCAACTTAAGAGCCTATTTATGCAATGGAAAGACAGTAATGTCTGAACACAAGCTGGGACTGAAATTGACGCGTGCAAGGACCAGCTCACTTGAGAAAGGAAAAATGTCTAAAATACAAGATCAACTGGATGCCATGGAGGCAAGACTGGTTAAAGTGATGAAAGACTTAATAAGTGATAATAAGAAGCAATTAATTAAATAATTAAAAAAAGATATAGAATCAAGTGCAGAAGTGATGAAGACAGAAATCAAAAAAGAACTTGAGGATCTCAGAAAGGACTCACAAGAAACATTAAATAAAGTACATGTGGTTGAAAATAAAATGAAAGATCAAGATTCCATTATTAATAAATTGCAGGAGAAAGTAGTTCTGCAGGACTGTAAGTTAATGGAAAACCAGATACATCTGAGAGGAGTACCTGAAAATGAAGGATCTGATTTAAGGACATATATAATAAGAATCATTGATGAGTTCCTGGAGATGGACCCTGGTGAATGTAACTATTTTTATGACTATGTATATAGAATCAATTCATTGCCAAGAAACAAATTACCAAGAGATGTGGTAATAAGATTTATGTCAAGGAATGGTGGGAAAGATCTTAAGTAAACAATTTGAAAAAACATTGGAAGTGGATGAAAGCAGAGTAAGAATCATGAAAGAGTTGCCAAGAAAGGTTATAAATGACAGAAGACTGTATAAAAAACCAACTAGCTGCAGGAGAACGAAGTGAGATACAGATGGATATTGCCAGAAGGTCTAAGTTTTGAATATGGAGGAAAGAGGATTACAAATGTACAAGAACTGAGTTTTTTTGAAGAAAATAGGGGTTTTGGGGATACAGAATAAAAAGAAGAATCGCTGTGGATTACGAATTAATATCTTGGAACGTAAATGGACTAAATTCACCGCAAAAAAGAAAGGCTACATTTCATTGGATCAAGAAACAAAAATGTAGTATAATTTGTTTACAAGAAGTACATATTAAACAAGTGGATTATAAATTTTTATGGAACAAACAATTGGGCAAAGAATTTTTTTCATTGGCTAAAGAGAAAAAAAGGGAGTGATTTTCTATATTAAACAAGAATTAGATCCAAAATTGGTTTTTAAAGACGATGATGAAAGATATTTAGCTGTGGAAGTGATGTTGAATGACAAAAAGACGTTATTGGGACTGTATGCCCCAAATGGGGCAAAAGACTCTTTCTTTAAAGATATTGGGCAACAATTAGACTAAGTGACTTATGAACAAATAATGGTAATGGGAGACTTCAATGGAACAATTATAAATACTTTGGATAGATCAGGAAAAAGAAATAATGAGGGAAAATTACCAAAGTCATTTTTTGATTTAGTGAAACAAGAAAATTTGGAACATATATGGAGGAAATTTGATCCTAAAGTGCATGATTATACTTTCTTTTCAGCTAGGCACAACTGTTTCTCAAGAATTGATATGCTATGGACTACAAAAGATCTTGGACTTATGACGAAAAAAACAGAGATTCTTCCTAAAGTTGGGACTGGCCACAATCTATTGATGTGGTCTGCAAAAAGTGTGAAAAAGACTAGAAGATGGAGAATAAATGAAGATTTGCTACAGAAAACAGAGATAGTGGCGTCTCTAGAAAAAGAAACTAAAGCTTTCTTTCAGATAAATGAAAAAACAGGTTGCTTACCTGTAACTGATGATCTTCGAGTGGTCATCTGTGCAGTCACACACATGGGTTTTCTGGCTGGAACGAACCCGACTTCAAAGAATTTAAAGCTAGCCTAGGCGTTTATTTTGGCGTGCATTCCCTCCCGCTCTGGAAAGCAGGCATCCACTGTGCATGCCTGGAGTGAGCGGAAGGCACTCCACCCACACAGTTTCTTCTAGCCGCTGTATAGAGGAATCTGAAAAGGTAAGCATAGCATAAACCAGCAGCGGGGAAGGAGGGTGGCGTGTGTGACTGCACAGATGACCACTCGAAGATCATCAGTTACAGGTAAGCAACCTGTTTATCTTCATCATGGTCTCTATGCAGTCCCACACATGGGTGACTGGTAAGCTGAAGTGCACGTAGGTGGGTGCTGGTTCTGAAAAGGAACGGCATGGATTAAGTATGCATATAGACACCCAAAATATTGTACTTACAGGAGAGGAGACTGTAGGCTTCAATCAAAGATAGAGCGAAGTACAGCTTGTCCGAAGGACACGTCTCGCCGTGCATGGACATCTAAGGCGTATTGCGTGGCGAATGTCAATGTAGAAGACCAGACTGCAGCAGCACAGATGTCTTCCATCGGTACCCCCTTGGAGAAAGCCGAGGATGTAGCAAGAGCTCTAGTGGAATGGGCTCGTAAATGTTCAGGTATAGGTTGTTTAGCTAGTTGGCAGCATAACGCAATAGCAGCCACAACGCACTTCGAGAGTCTCTGGGTAGAGATTCTTTGTCCTTGTTTATGAGTTCTGTAGGCTACGAAAAGTCTCGAGTCCTTACGAAAAGGGCTTGTTCTATCAATATAGTAAGCAAGGGCCTGATGTACGTCAAGATTGTGTAAAGTTCGTTGGCCTGTGTCACTACGATTCTGGAAGAAAGAAGGTAAAGTGGTCTGTTTTCCCAGATGGTAAGGTGAAACAACCTTTGGGAGAAAGGTTGGATCAGGACGTAGAACCACTCTGTCATGGTGGAAGACAGTGTAAGGTGGGTCTGTCCGGAAAGCACAAACATCGCTAGCTCTTTTGCCAGATGTAAGTGCCACCAATAGTGCTGTTTTCCATGATAAAAGATGCAGTGGGATAAGAACATAAGAATATAAGAGAAGCCATGTTGGATCAGGCCAACGGCCCATCAAGTCCAACACTCTGTGTCACACAGTGGCAAAAAATTTTATATACACACATACACTGTGGCTAATAGCCACTGATGGACCTGTGCTCCATATTTTTATCTTGAAGGTGGCTATACTTGTGGCCGCCACCACCTCCTGTGGCAGTGAATTCCACATGTTAATCACCCTTTGGGTGAAGAAGTACTTCCTTTTATCCGTTTTAACCTTTCTGCTCAGCAATTTCATCGAATGCCCACGAGTTCTTGTATTGTGAGAAAGGGAGAAAAGTACTTCTTTCTCTACTTTCTCCATCCCATGCATTATCTTGTAAACCTCTATCATGTCACCCCGCAGTCGACGTTTCTCCAAGCTAAAGAGTCCCAAGCGTTTCAACCTTTCTTCATAGGGAAAGTGCTCCAGCCCTTTAATCATTCTAGTTGCCCTTCTCTGGACTTTCTCCAATGCTATAATATCCTTTTTGAGGTGCGGCGACCAGAACTGCACACAGTACTCCAAATGAGACCGCACCATCGATTTATACAGGGGCATTATGATACTGGCTGATTTGTTTTCAATTCCCTTCCTAATAATTCCCAGCATGGCGTTGGCCTTTTTTATTGCAGACGCACACTGTCTTGACATTTTCAGTGAGTTATCTACCACGACCCCAAGATCTCTCTCTTGGTCAGTCTCTGCCAGTTCACACCCCATCAACTTGTATTTATAGCTGGGATTCTTGGCCCCAATGTGCATTACTTTGCACTTGGCCACATTGAACCGCATCTGCAACGTTGACGCCCACTCACCCAGCCTCAACAGATCCCTTTGGAGTTCCTCACAATCCTCTCTGGTTCTCACCACCCTGAACAATTTAGTGTCATCCGCAAACTTGGCCACTTCACTGCTCACTCCCAACTCTAAATTATTTATGAACAAGTTAAAGAGCATGGGACCCAGTACCGAGCCCTGCGGCACCCCACTGCTTACCGTCCTCCACTGCGAAGACTGCCCATTTATACTCACTCTCTGCTTCCTATTACTAAGCCAGTTTTTGATCCACAAGAGGACCTGTCCTTTTACTCCATGACTCTCAAGTTTTCTAAGGAGCCTTTGATGAGGAACTTTATCAAAAGCTTTCTGGAAGTCAAGGTAAACAACATCTATCGGGTCGCCTTTGTTTCAAAGGGAGGTTTCATTAGTTGACTCAGAACAAGGGATAAGGTCCACAAAGGTTGCAATTGACGAATTGGGGGTCGTAGGTGTAGAATGCCTTTGAGGAATGATTTTGCAACAGGATGAGAAAACACCATGCGTCCTTTGATATGTGGATGGAAGGCTGAAATAGCGGCCAAATGAACTTTCAAAGAGGAGTAAGCGAGGCCGGAGTTAGAGAGAGATAAGGTGTATGACAGGATTTGAGAAAATTGTGATGGGCTGCATACTCAGCAAACCGCTTCCATTTTTGAGAATAAGACCTTCTGGTGGATGGTTTTCTGGCATTCGACAGAACGTGTTGGACTTCTGCAGGAAATTCTAAAAACTGATCCTCCATGCAGTCAGTCGCAGGAGCCCTGGATCGTGATGTAGGACCTTGCCATTTTGTTGCAAAAGGAGGTCCCGAGTTTGAGGGAAGTAATGAAATACACTGTTGGAGAGAAGGAGAAGTGTGGTGAACCATGGTTGACGAGGCCACCAGGGTGTGACTAGTATGCAATCGGTCTGATCCAATTGGATCTTTTGAAGCGTTCTCGTTATTAGTGGAATGGGTGGAAAGAGGAAGTGAAGCGGTCCTTTCCATTGGTGGAGAAAGGAGTCTCCCGCAGACTGAGTCGATGGGGGACCTCGCATGTAGAAGCGTGTGCATTGGGTATTGTCCGGGGAAGCAAACACATCTATGACCGGAACTCCGAACATTTTGAAGACTGGTTGGAGATAGCATCGTTTGAATGTCCATTCGTGATCGTTCACAAGTTGGCGACTTAGGGTATCCGCTTGGATATTTTGTATTCCAGGTAGATGCACAGCTGTCAGATGTATGTTGTGAGCAATGCTCCAATGCCAGAGAGCTAGAGCTCTTTTGCACAGACGGGTAAATGCAGTATTTCCCTGCCGGTTGATAGAACACGGTCACAACATTGTCTGATGTGACCTGAATGTGTAGACCGTGAGGAGATGGCAGAAAAGACTTGAGTGCTCTGTGGCCCGCCAAGAGCTCCAGACAGTTGATATGGAGGGATTTTTCGTAGGCTGTCCAGTGTCCTTGCACCGTTAGTGTGTAGAAATGGGCTCCCCAACCCCATCTTGAAGCATCTGTCGTGACAATGGCTGATGGAGGTGATCTCAGGAACGGCATTCCTGCCAGAAGGTGTTGTTCTATTGTCCACCATTTCAGTGCTGGAAAAATGTGATGTGGGACTATTAGTAGAGTTCGCTGGCATTGATGGTGTGGATGGAACAACCTTACGAACCACAATTGTAGGGGTCTCATGCGAAGCCTTGCATGACAGAGGACAGAAGTCGTAGCCACCATAAGGCCGAGCATGCGTTGAAAGATGAGAGCTGTCTGGGTGGGATGAGATATGATGGCATTGGCTGGGGTCTGAATATTGTGAACTCTGTCTGCTGGCAGGTAGGCTTTGGAAGCTATCGTTGATAGGCATGCACCTATAAATTGGATGTCTTGTGTTGTGACAAGATTGGATTTTTGGAGGTTGACTTGCAGGCCTAGTGAAGATAGAAGTGTTAGAGTAGTCGAAATGTCCTGTTGAAGTTGCTCTTAGGATTGAGCCACAATGAGCCAGTCGTCTATGTACGGATATATGGAAATTTTCCGTTGACAGAGTGACGCCACCGCTGTGGTAGGACCCCCAGATTGATAGCTCCAATAATCTATAATCAACGTGTGAGCAGAAATGCAAGCTTAATAAAGGCAGACACAAGAGGCTTGTATTAGCAATGAAAAGCAGAGCTTTTCAGAAAAGAGGAACTAGCTCCTGCAGAGAACATAGTTGCACAAGGTAACCGCAAAGCACAAGCTGACCGCAGAAGCAGGAGTCAGAGTTGTTTACCAGAAGGGAAAGGAGCTGGAAAGCCCCTAAGAATATGTACCCAGTATTCTCCCCCTGCACCCCACATAGGGAGAAACCAGATAAGACCAGAAAGGCCGGATGCCCAGACCACAGTGACCTCGAGTAACACCCAGTAACAGTACTAACAAGACCGAGTCCCCTTCCGAGTCCTCTTTCCTATGACTAAATATGGGCAGAGAACACCTACTAGGAGGGTGTCACGAGGGACAAGAGAAACGGGTATCGGGCCTAGATGGGGAATGATGATGTATGTATTATATGAAAAGAGGAAGTATGTTTGGGGCTCTGAAGGCCTATAAAAGCTGTGATTTTTCTATGCTTGTTGCCCAGTCTCTCTTGAGAGTCTGGCGCCCGTGTGCAGAGGGCCCGTGCACGTTAAATAAAGAAGCTGTTTCCTGATCTTGTCTCTGGCCTCTGTGATTGCGTCGGCTGAAATTGGTAACGTATAAATAGGGTTTTTCCCGCTACATAATTTGGCGAGCCAGCCAGGAGGGGCATTTAGCCCCTTCTATTAGCCCGGCCAACCAGGGCTGGTGGCAGGGGGGATCAGAGCAGCGGTAAGGAGCTCCCAGCCCCTTTTTTGGGCTGACCGTCCCTCTGTCTACCCTGTCCCGGCCTAGGTTCCAGTCGTGGCCTAAATTAAACTAGGAGAACGAGGCAACAGGAACCAGCTTCACGCCTTGGGCATGAGGTCGTGGCAGATTTAGGCCCTTGTGCCCAACGTGATAGATTTCCTCTACGTGACATAATTTGAGATTTGTAGTGAATCCCTCCATATGAGATTGTCTTAAGTCTCGGAGGAAGGCGTGCCTGATCACCACGCAGCAGCATCCAAGGACCTGCGGAACAGGGAAGGGCAGTGTCCCTTCTGACTGCAGTATTCCAACGATTGACTGCATGTGTAGATTGGTATTAGAAAAAAAGGGGAAAAGTATATCTGAGGAAGTGGTTTGTCCGGACTGTGTGAAGTGTGTGTGGTGTGTGAACGAGACGATATCTGATATCGAAGTGAACGGGACGCACAAGTACTCCGTTTCCGGCCCGGGCGACCGCGGCCGGCGAGGAAAGTGCGGAAGCGAGTTGCCTAGGCTCCTATATGTGGTCACCCTCCCCTGTCTGTGTGTGTTAGTTGTCTTGTCTGTTTGAGGAAGTGGAATGGGAAATTGGGAAAGCGCCAGACCCACCAGTATTAATTGATGTGACATTGGCCAGAGGCCAAGACCAATTTCTCACCCGCCCCCTTCCGCATTTGTGTCCAAAATACTTGTTTGATTAACCAGGAGAAAGTCACAATCTGGGGGACGCCCCTGGTTGTACGATTGCCTCCCTGACTGGTCTAAGTGACAGGAAAACCTGGAGCCCGCCTGGAAGGTTCCAGAAGATGGTTAGTCCTTGGGTTGATATCCCTGGCGCATTAGCCCGCCACTGGCAGCATACTTTGTGTCCCCATTATCGAGTCCAGTTGTGGACTGGGACCTGTCAGACCACTACGGCCTGGCTGATTAAGCGTAACACCAAGAAGCCCAGCGGTAGTTGGAACAACCACTGGGCACGGTGGTATTTTCTCAGGCAAGAAGCAGGAGATTGCATTCATGCCTGGGAAATCAAAAGGCGAACTGCCCGCCCCGAGACTACTCACAGAGCAGAAGACTGGGCCCGTTTGTTGGCCAAGGACCCATTAGCTCTGGAGGAGTTTCGCTCGCGAAGTTGCCCACAGTGCTTTGACAAAAACGGTCCACCCAATCCCTCATCCAACCCCCTTCCAGAACTTGCCTGGTGGATTAATGCTTTGGATCGAGGGTGGGACCCCCTTTGATACAAAGACGGTAATTGAAAACTACTTTGGTGAGTAAATGGCATAAGTCCCTAGGCTCACATCCCAGGGGCACTGATTCTCTGTTGGTGCGTCCCAAGACACCATAGGCACAATATTGGCTTGTGGAAAGGGGAGCATGGGAAGGCAACTGTATGGTTGCTGAAGGGTCCAATTAGATGGCCGCCTGGATGCTTGAGACTAAACCAGGCACGAGGGTGCTTCCTGAGAGAATTGGGGAGGGCCCCTTATTTGCTTGGAGGATTAAAGGCCAAACGGCCACCCCTGAAAAATTAGAGGTTGAATTGCCTCTCCAGCTTGGGCCGCCACTGAGGATCTGACAAAGATAGGTCGACCCTCTTTGGAAGCCTTCCAATTGGCAAAGAGTTAGAATCAGAGTCACGTTTCAGATTGTTTAGAAGTTTATATTGCCTTGCTGTGTGAAATTTATCTGCAATGTTGCGTAACTGTGGCCTCGCTGAGAGAAAAACGAGAAGTGCAAAATGTGGTTGAGTTAAGTTAGTAAGACTACAAAAGGGAAGTACATGTGTTTTACTCCGGGAGATTTCTGGAGACAGCCCCAAAGATGCTATTTTATTAAGGCAGACAAGCTGTGGGTTGGCTTGTGCTGTGACTATGACTGTAATACTGATACCGTGTATGGGAAAGCACCTAGGAGAACTAATTATGTCCCACTTATGGGTTAGGGTGTTTGTGGTTTGGATGATTCTGTTAATGTGTTATTTTGAATGATGTATGGCTACAAGATACCCTGTTCTTGAACTAGCATTTCAGTTTCAGGACAAGGCAAATTTAGTTAAGACACCCCCGGGAATTAAGTATTGAGGTATTGAGCAGTGTTTGTTGCTGCCCCTGGCAGGGAGCTGGGTTTAGGCCCAATGCAAAGCTCCCAGTCTTTTTGCCACCTAGACTCGTTTAGACTTCACCCTTGCCCCTTTAGTGGCTGAAAATTGAAGAATTCCAGATCTATGGTCCCTCCCTAGAGAGAAGTACTCCAGAAGCAAGTCCTCTGCCTCTGGTCAGCTTACCTTTCAGAGGAAGTCCCCATCAGCTATGTGGAAACCCCCTCAGCCATCTGACGCCATCTGATGTCCTTTCCCCACTTCCGAGCCATGACCGAGCTCATAAGTGAAGTGATTTGAGCCTGGTTGTTGAAAACGGAGTATGCGTCCTGAGATCAAGGCTGCTCTGCATTTCATCACCTTCCACCTGTATAACAAGCTCCCCCGGAGACGGGTTGACCAGTTTGGAGAAGAGCTAGGACAGCTGCTACAGAAGAAATATGAGGGCCACTGGTACCCAGAGAAGCCTTTGCAGGGTTCAGGCTATCGTTGTGTGCACCTTGGGGAGATAATAGATCCTATAGTGCAACTGGCAGCCAAGAGAAGTGGATTGACTGTAAAGGATGTGCAGGCCAGTATCCCTGCAGAGTTGACTGTGTGGATTGACCCATTTGAAGTTTCCTACCAATTTGGGGGAGAAGGGCCAATCGAGACTGTGTACCTGAAGGACAGTAGGGGTTGCAGCATAGCAGACAAGAGAAGCAGAAGTGGGCTCAACCCTGAAGCCCAGGCGTTTGTCCCCACTAGGAGTCAGAATACCGTTTTGTCCAGCCCTCCACCTCCATCTTCTGGCCAGTCTCTTAGTCCGACCTTTACCGCCGTGACTTTTGCAGCTACCAGGTTTGGCTCCACTAAAGTGAAGAAAAGCCACAGAAAGTTGAGTTGGGGCATTGTTCACCCAGCAAAATAAGAGGTTGGGAAGCAAGAGCTCGCCTAAGTGAGGCAGGCTGCCAGGACACTTATTTGGACAGGCTTTCACTTTTTACCTTTTTCTAAGGCGTCAACGGCCTGGGAGAATGGCGGAGAAAGTGTCACCAGCCCCTCCACCGGGAGTCGTGCAAGAACCCCAGGCTGAGGTCTGCTCTGATGGGACTCATGAGCCAGAAGAAGATGGTTCCCAGACAGCAATCCCTCGTAGGGGCCGACCCAAGAAGGCAAGGGCTCCAACCAAGAACGAGTCCAAGAAGAAGAAGCGGGCTGTGAGAGCCTTCAGCAATTACAAAGGTACATACAACCTTGAGATCAAGGGGTGGGATCGGTTTATGATGTTCAAGAAGTTGAATGATGCCCTGGAGTTCCGAGATGCCCAGGAAAACCTCGCAACAAGAAAGGAGGCCCATGGTGAAGGCGGAGAACCTCAGGATGGACTAGAACAAGTTGGTCTCCGATCCCAAGGCCCACCAAGAAGTATGCAACCACCCCTGTTACACGACGGGCGTGCCTGGCACCACGGAATTGGCCACCGCATGAATTTCTACCCCGATGAGTGCCCAGCCATCCCTCCCCAGGTTCGGGAGAGAGGGAGAGGAAGAGGCCGAAGCAGAGTGCTCGACCCCCACTGGCAGATGATGAATGCACCTAGGGTCATGAGAGTAGCCACAGGATGGTATCTCGCCCCCTACAGGTGGGGTCCTGCAGCTTGGAACGAGGTCTCAGACCTAAAGACTGTAGCCGAAATTGCACCAGAGAAAGATGGCCATGAAAGCACCGAGGGCCCGGAAGAAGCAGCTGGCCTGGTCCCAGAACAAGATGTGCACCCGCAGGAGCCTCTTCAGGTGAAAGAAGAGACCCTCCTGAAGGAAGAGAGCCCAGAAGGAAGCCTGGAAGAAAATCCCAGTTGCTGAATTTTGTGTGCAGTCGCAAAGGGGGGACCCTCTGAAGTGACTTTGAAGTGATTTTGATTTATTTGAGTTTTGATGTTTGCAGCCATTCTCTTCCTTTGCTGAAGCAACAGCTCTGTGTAGGAGATTTGTTCGTCTATGAAGCAAATGTTCGAGGCCCGAGAAGAAGGTAGGATAATCCCTGGGAAAGTTGAGGGATCATGATGTGTCACAAGCTAGTTTTGGCCTGACACATTGCCTAGTGCCTTGTTTATACTGAAATGCTTAGCAGAAGTAAATAGGCCTAAAAGATTCAAATCCTCTAGGTTCTGTCTATGAGAAGCCTTTAGGGAAAGCGAATAGAGGAAGTGGCATATGTTATGATAGAAAATAGGCTTGCCTTGAGCTTTGTATTGTTTTTTGACTATGCAATCTAATCAGAGTTTTTCTAGATAGGCTTTTCAGATGCCGTTCGCCCCCGAATCTGGTTGTTTGAAGGCCAACCTCTGAGTACCACTTACCGGAAATAGTGGAGCTCACAGGCAGCCCCCTCTGAACCCTTGCCTACCGGCAACGGCTGGGTTCACAGGGTTCATCCCCTCTGAGCTCCACCTACCGGTAACGGTGGAGTGCACAGGGAAGAAGATCCCGTCGTCGCAGCAGAAGAACTGAAGATTCTGTATTTTGAAGTATTGTATTGTTTGATGTAGGATCTAAGTCCTCTGTTGCACCCTACGTAGGCATAGTCTTCATGGTGATATTCATCTTAGGGTTTTTAGTAGCTTTGTCTTTTGTTCTCCTCTTTTGCATCCGCAAGCTGCGCCAGAGAGAGTTAACAGCTTGGGTTTCTAGCAGTAACTGGTCATAAGTGTTAAATGGGTCTAATAGCTCCCCTAATAGCTCCTCTAGATTACAGTTTCATCATACCAGTCAGCGCAGGGGCTATTGGGACCATATCTTTCTTGATATCTTTCTGCTGTTCTCTGTGGTGCCTGGAGCGTAAAAGGAAGAAAAAGCTCAGGCAGAGAGTGATAAACATCAGGGAAATGTTGCCCGCTATAGGCGTGAGTGCATTGATCTTCTAGATGCAAGCCCCCCGTGAATTGGAGAATACAGGCCATGGCCTCGAGCTCCCAAGGGAGTGTGACAATGCACATACCCGACCCCTGCCAGGAACACCAAGCAGCCTCCGCAGGGGCCCTGAAGTTCCAAGCAGCGAACCAGACGTCCCCGTCCGGTACGTCACCTTCGGTGTCGACCTCGACCCCTAATACGCCCCAGAGCATGGGTCCCTCTGGCACCCGAAAGGTATTTTCCCCTCTTCCATGAGAAGACCCCGACTCATCCTTTTTCATGGACCGATCAAATATGTGTCAGAAATATGGTTACTCACTGGTAATCCACCCACATGGATTAGTGCACATGCCTCTATTTGGCTAACTGGATTGGCATACCTACAGGCCTGCAACACATCCACATATCCTAAAACCCTGGCAATGTTCCAGAACTTATGTAATGCCTCCTATGCTAGAGTCAATGGTATCTACATTGACTTACCAGGTGTCTATTGGGTGTGTGGAAATACAGGGTATAAATATTTACCTATGCATTGGAAGGGCATGGGCTCGGTGGCTCACTTAACACTAGCAGGGCAACACCGTGAAGATATCATGGCCCATGAAGTTCTAAATCTAGGGTACCCCATCCAACCGTTGGGGCCAGCAGATCAAAAGACGGGAAAGGTCCTGGGGTACTGGAATTTTAGATGTTTTACGCTCTGTGTTCCCAGGGTGGGGAGTCTATGATTTGCAGATCTATACAAGAAACCTGTCCCGAATCTTACAAGAAGGCCTTGAGAAACAGCCTCATCTCTGTTTACACTGCAGAAAGAGGTTGATAGCATAGCTAATGTTGTGCTCCAGAACCGAAGAGTGTTGGATCAGTTACTTTCCGAACAAGGCGGGACATGTGCTTATCTGGGAGAAGTATGTTGCTTCTACGTTAATGAATCAGGTAAAATCCTCAGTGGGGTTAAGACCTTACGAGGACTAGAAAAAGAAGCACAAGGAGTAGATACAGCTTTTAACTCAGGAGCTGGCTCGTTCAAATGGCTCACCAGCTGGCTCCCTGATTTTGCCTGGCTGAAAGAAGGTTTTATTGCCTTCCTTATATTCATCTTGGTGTGTATTATTGTGTATGGTTGTATTAGGTGTGTGCCCTCGATAGCTTCGCGCCAAGCTCAGAATGCCTACCCCATATATAGGACCCCACCCCGCAGAGGACCAATATATGAAGAGATGAAAGCTGTTAGATCGCAATGTATTTAGGGTCAGGGAAACTGTGAAATCTCAAGTTCCCCTGAAAGGGGGGAGATGTGGTAGGACCCCCAGATTGATAGCTCCAATAATCTATAATCAACGTGTGAGCAGAAATGCAAGCTTAATAAAGGCAGACACAAGAGGCTTGTATTAGCAATGAAAAGCAGAGCTTTTCAGAAAAGAGGAACTAGCTCCTGCAGAGAACATAGTTGCACAAGGTAACCGCAAAGCACAAGCTGACCGCAGAAGCAGGAGTCAGAGTTGTTTACCAGAAGGGAAAGGAGCTGGAAAGCCCCTAAGAATATGTACCCAGTATTCTCCCCCTGCACCCCACATAGGGAGAAACCAGATAAGACCAGAAAGGCCGGATGCCCAGACCACAGTGACCTCGAGTAACACCCAGTAACAGTACTAACAAGACCGAGTCCCCTTCCGAGTCCTCTTTCCTATGACTAAATATGGGCAGAGAACACCTACTAGGAGGGTGTCACGAGGGACAAGAGAAACGGGTATCGGGCCTAGATGGGGAATGATGATGTATGTATTATATGAAAAGAGGAAGTATGTTTGGGGCTCTGAAGGCCTATAAAAGCTGTGATTTTTCTATGCTTGTTGCCCAGTCTCTCTTGAGAGTCTGGCGCCCGTGTGCAGAGGGCCCGTGCACGTTAAATAAAGAAGCTGTTTCCTGATCTTGTCTCTGGCCTCTGTGATTGCGTCGGCTGAAATTGGTAACGTATAAATAGGGTTTTTCCCGCTACACCGCCATGCACTTTGTGAAGACTCTTGGTGCTGTCGATAGGCTGAAGGGAAGAGCACGGAACTGATAGTGGTTGTTCCCGACAGCGAACCTCAGGAATCTTCTGTGGCAATGGTTGATGGTAAGATGGAAATAGACGTCTTGAAGGTCTATGAGTGCCATCCAAGCGTTCTTGGGAATTAGAGGAAGAATAGACTGCAGTGTGATCATGTGGAATTTTTTGTACCAGATATGATGGTTGAGTTTGCGGAGGTCCAGTATTGGACGTTATCCTCCATCTTTCTTTGGGACCAGGAAGTATCGGGAATAGAACCCCATGCGATGGAATTGAGGTGGTACTGGTTCTATGGCTGCCTTGGCCAGCAAGGTAACGATTTCTTCCTGGAGGGGTAGAGAAGGAGTAGGTATAAAGCGATGGTGCTTCGGGGGCAAAACGAACTATGGTGTAACCCCTGTGGATGATCGCCAGGTCCCATGAATCCGATGTTATGGATTACCACATGGGGTAAAAGGGAAGCAGTCTTGTTGTACGGGGATGGAGATGATGTGTCGGTGATGGTGGCATCAGCAAGTCAAAGAGACTGTTTCGGGGTCATAGTCGCCTTCTTAGTCGATTGTGGTCGTGGTCACTGATGGAATGGTTGCTTGGCTGGTGGAGCTTTGCATTTCCAATAATCAGCTTGCCTGGGTGAACGGGGACACTTGTAGAAGGATGGTTTCCATCCTCTTTGCCTGTTAGTTTGAGGTTGTTGCTGGCTAACCCCTAATCTCTTGGCTCTCTGTTGTCATCTACTGTGGTTAAGATGTCATCAGTGGTTGCGTTAAAAAGACCTTGGCCGTCAAAGGGCAAATCTTCTATTTTAAACTTTATGTCAGGTTGAAGTGATGAGGAATGGACCCAGGCATACCTACGTAAGGCAATGGAGGTAGCCATGGTTCTCGAAGAGCAAGCAACAGCGTGCCAGACTGAGTTGATTTGTTGCTTACTTACACGGTTAAGCTCTTGCAGTATCTTTGAAGCTTGTTTCTGTGAAGTTTCAGGTAAGGATGGGACTAATGTATTCAGTTGGGACAATAAATTGAAAGTATAGGCAGCAAAATAGGCCAAATAATTATGAGAGGGAGTGGAGAGGGAGTAGAGTTTTCTGCCCAATGTGTCCAACTTCTTTCCTTCTTTCTCCAGTGGAACAGGGTGACGTGTCTGCTTTGATTTTGAGGACGAATGCACAATCATTGAATTTGGAGCAGGATGATTAAATAAGAATTTCGAATCTGGTGTATGTATTTTGTATAGGGATTAAATTCGTTTAGACATTGGTGGTATTGATGCTGGCTTATCCCAAGCTTCCTTCAATGCTTCTAAATGGACAGGTAGCATGGGTAAGAAGGATCCTGAAGGTAAATCAGCATGGACCAGGTCGTGGACCATGTCTAATACTCTTGGCAGATCTGTGGTTAGTTTTATGTTGAGTGTATTTGCCATGTTCGTGAGTAAATCCAGATAAGCTTTAGATCCCTCAGATGGAGAGAGGTCAGCTGGCTTTGAGAGGTCAGATGCAGGTGATGTTGGTGACGAGATTGAATGTGATGACTCAGAGTTTTCGGCTTTGGAATCCTCTGCAGCATCTACGGGAGTCGTGGGTCTCTCAAGTACGTGTCGTTAAAGTTAAAGGTTTTGTCGCCAGGATAGGTTGGTTTAGTTGTACTGTATGTTTTGATAGAGTGGATGTTGAAGGAGCTGGTGATGTCTGCTTTGGTTCTTGTCGGAGTCGATAGTAGGCTTCATCATGGTACCGGTGATGTGGCTCTACAATATGCCTGTAATGATGAGCTTCTTCTCAGTACCGAGGTTGATAGGATTCCTCATGGTACCGAGGTTGGTCACGGCACCTATGTCGGTATTCTGCAGATGGTGATCTAGAAGGCCTGTAATAGTGATGGTGTCGGTATGGAGATGGAGACCGAGGTCTAGACTGGCTATAATAGTAATAGCGATCTCTATGTCGACTTGGAGATCTTTCTCGGTACTGACGAGCTGGGGATTCCCGATGGAGTAGGAAACAGCAGAATCTTTAAATGTTCTTGGTGCCAATATCTCACGGAATGAATGCACCTCAAGAAGGTTGGCTCGTTGTGTTTGGATTCTAGGTGATGGTTCCATAGACTCCGTGGCTAAGATGTCTTTGGGCAGGGACTCGTGAATGGATGGTGACCGGGATCGAATTCGTATGATCTCGTCAGCAATCACATCAGTGGGCATCGAAAGTTCTGGTGAAATTGGTGCTGTAGATTTCAATACCGAAGTTTTCGATACTGATACCGACGTTTTCGATACTGAGGTTGTACTCATGATATCCGAAAGTCTTGGATCAGGTTGGGTCCTTGAAGTCGACTTCGATGCAGCTTTTGACTCCTGCTGTCGCTTAGACGAAGGTTCCAAGTGGTGCTTTCTCTTGGATTCGTCCGACTTTTTAGTATGTTTGCCGGACTTAGGTTATTATTATTTTTTATTATTAAATTTTATTTGTATCCCACCCTCCCTGCCTAGGAGGCTCAGGGCGGCTAACAACATTCAAGTAAAACATTATACGGTATACAATAATTAAAAACGACATTAAAATTATACATAGTTAAATACATATCTTAAGACTAATCCAGCTTATATAATTTATAACTTAACAGCAGCAGAGATGTTCCGGGCGCTATTTATCCATTTACATATTTATATAATGGCAAGGATCACTATACTTTGTTGGATCATCTGTTCGGCCATCCTTTGTCAGCAGTCTAGGAAAGCCTGCCTAAAGAGGATGGTCTTGCAGGCCCTGCGGAATTGGTCTAGGCTCCGCAGGGCCCGCACCTCTTCCGGGAGTTGATTCCACAGGCACGGGGCTGCCACGGAGAAGGCCCGTGCCCGAGTGCTCTGTAATTTCGCCTCCCTTGGCCCAGGGACAGTCAGCTTGTTCTTCCCTGCTGACCTCAGTGCTCTTTGGGGCTCGTATGGGGAGAGACGGTCCTTCAGGTAGGCAGGTCCTTGACCATATAGGGCTTTAAAGGTAATAACCAGCACTTTGTAGCGAATCCGGTATATAACTGGCAGCCAGTGCAGTTCGCGCAGCCTTGGCTGTATATGCTCCCATTTCGGGAGTCCTAATAGCAGCCTGGCCGCTGCGTTCTGCACTAGCTGCAGCTTCCGGGTTTAACACAAAGGCAGCCCCATGTAGAGGGCATTACACTAGTCCAATCTTGAGGTGACCATCGCATGGATCACTGTTGCTAGGTCCCGGTGCTCCAGGTTAACTAGGAGCCAATGCCACTGAAGCTGCCGGTTTTGCCACGTCCCTTTGCGGGGTCAGGGAAGGTGGCGAGTTTTGAGACCCAAAAGCGTGGGACATCACAGGCCGCAATGAAGACTCTAAAAGGTGACTCTTCAGCCTAGCGGCGCAGTTTTTTCTCACCTGTTTTCCAAATTGGCTGCAATGGGTACAAGTGTCGGTCCTGTGGGCCTCCCCCAAACAAAATAAGCACTGAGAGTGTCCATCTGCTGAGGGGATTTTCATCCTGCAGCGAGTACACTTTTTAAAAGTGGTTTCCGGATCCTTTCCTTCCATATGCCCGGGAAAGGCGGGGCAGGGAAAGGAAGATGAGGCAATAGTAAAACAGGAAAAAAAAATTTTTTGTACGATACCAGTAGAAGATCGAAGAAGACGGAGATGATGAAGGAATACGAAGGCTGAAGAGGTAATAAGGCTAGTAAAGTTGAGGAGACGCAACGAGGAAGGACTATCCTGAGCGGCGGTTAGAAAGAAACTGGGTGGGTGGAGTGCCTTCCCCTTGCTCCAGGCATGCGCAGTGGATGCCTGCTCCCCAGAGCAGGAGGGAATGCGCGCCAAAATAAACGCCTAGGCTAGCTTTAAATTCTCTGAGGTCGGGTTCGTTCCAGCCGGAAAACCCATGTGTGGGACTGCACAGAGACCACGATGAAGATAGGAGGACATTCAATTCCAAACTGTGTGGGATGCGTATAAAGCAGTAATGAGGTATTTTAATTACAATGAACAACAAAGATAAGAGAGCCAAAGAGACAAATGCTGGACATTCAAAAAGAGATTGGAAAAAAAGAAAAGGAACTTAAAAAAAGACTGGGAAAAAGAAGATAATAAGGGAGATTTCAATATTGCAGAATCAACTGAGACATTTGTTAAATAAAGAGGGAGAATGGAATCTTAAGAGACTGCAACAGAAATCCTTTGAAGGAGCAAATAAGCCTGGAAAATGCTTGGCTTGGCAAATGAAAAAAAAGGGGAAATAAATGTATTAATAAAATTGGATCAGGAGGCAGAGAAATTGTTGACCAAGAAGGAATTAAAAGGGAATTTCATAAATACTATGCTAAGTTATTTCAAGGTCAAAAAGTGGAGAAAAGAAAAATAGATGCATATTTACAGAAAATTCAAGTAAAACCCTTAACAGAAAATATGGAAAAGATCTTAAATGAACCAACTGGAAAAAATTGAAGTTGAAGCTGCAATAAATTCAATGAAAATGGGAAAGGCACCAGGTCCAGACGGTTTTACAGCAAAATTTTATAAAGTCCTCGTAGAGAAGTTAGTACCAAAACTTCAGAAGTTGATGAATATTATAAGGATTGATGGGAAAACACCAAATACATGGAAGGAAGCAGTAATTTCGTTGATACCGAAAGAAGATAAGAGACACTACAAATGTTAAAAACTATAGACCAATTTCATTACTTAACAATGACTATAAAATATACGCTAGGATACTAGCAGAACGACTCAAACAACATTTGAATAACTTTATTAAAGAGGAACAAGCAGGATTTCTTCCCAGGAGACAAATCAAAGATAATATTAGAACTGTTATATTGTTGAATATTATGAGAAACATCCTGAAAAAGAAGTGGCATTATTTTTTGCAGATGCAGAGAAGGCTTTTGATAATGTGAATTGGGACTTTATGTTTGCAGTGATGGAGAAATTGGGATTAGGAGAAGATTTTATAAGAATGGTTAAGGCAATATATACTGAACAACAAGCAACACTCTGTATAAATGCAGATTTGACAGAAAAAAATGGTAGTTAGTAAAGGAACAAGACAAGGTTGCCCTCTATCTCCATTAATATTTATAATAAGTTTAGAGATTTTGCTTATGCAAATACAAGAAGATAAGGAAATAGAGGGACTGAAAATAAAAGGTTTTTCTTACAAGTACAGAGCATTTGCTGATGAGGTAATGTTTATCAACAAAAATCCCATATATGTAACACCATTGATGCTTCGTAAGATACAAGAATATGGAGAACTGGCTGGTTTCTATGTAAATAAAGAAAAATCAAAAATTTTGTGTAAAAATATAACAAAGAGCCATCAGGAAGAATTACAAAGGGTAACAAAATGTGAAGTTGCAGCGAAAGTAAAATATCTAGGTGTGGAAATTACCATGAAAAATATAGACTTGTATAAAAATAATTATGAGACGCTTTGGCATAAAATTGATGAAGATTTAATTAAATGGAATAAATTGAACTTGTCTATGCTGGGCAGAATTGCTGCAATCAAGATGAATGTTCTACCAAGAATGATGTTCCTATTTCAAACAATTCCATACAATTGTGAAGGACAATAAACAATAAACAATAACAATAAACAATTTAGTAAATGGCAAAGGAAGATCTCAGAATTTGTAATGGCCGGGAAAAAAACCAAGAATTAAAATGAAAATTTTAACTGATGCAAAAGAAAGAGAAGGTTTTCAAATTGCCGAATTTAAAATTGTACCATGATGCAGTATGTTTGGTGTGGATTAAAGAATGGATAACGTTATTAAATAAGAAATTATTGGCTCTAGAAGGTCATGGAAATGTTTTTGGTTGGCATGCTTATATGTATTATGGGAAAAACAAGATGGATGGTTTTTTTTCACATCACTATATAAGAAGAAATTTGTTAAATACTTGGTCAAAATATAAAAAAATATGGAGATGAGAGAAAGCCATTATGGATTGTGCCAACAGAAGTAATAAAGCTATCATTAGATACTGAAGATGAGATGCGGTTAACATTTAAACAATTAAAAATAAATGGAGGAAAAGTGGAATTTAAATCGGCTGAAGATCTACAGTATAAATACAATTGGTTTCAATTGCAACAAATTAAAAGTTTGGTAGAACAGGGTATCAAAAATGAAGGTATAAGATTAGAACAAACAGAATTGGAAAGGATGCTGTTGGGGGACAATGAAAAGTTGATTTCAAGAACTTACAATTATTATTGAAATGGTCTACGGAAGATGAAGTAGTGAAATCTCAAATGATAAAATGGGCAATCAATTTTAACAAAGAAATAAAGATGGAAACATGGGAGTATCTATGGAAGAACTCTATGAGAATATTGACATGTTACAATATTAAAGAAAATTGCTTTAAAATGCTATATAGGTCATACATGACACCTAAGAAATTGGCAAAAATTAATAACCAGGTGTCAGATAGATGTTGGAAATGTAAAAAAAATGAAGGTTCTGTCTACCATATGTGGTAAACTTGTGAAAAGGCAAGACAATTTTGGCTAATGATTCAGAAAGAAATGTCAATAATTTTAGGTTATGACATTCAGAGGTCTCCAAATATTTTTTTGTTGGGATTACAAATGGAAAATTTTCCAAAACATGACAGAACGATTGTGTGGTACCTGCTTTCAGCTGCAAGGACATTATATGCGCAATTATGGAAGCAAAATAAAATACCAGAAAAATGGGATTGGATTTTGAAAGTTTTGTTTTGGAGTGAAATGGACAAACTCACAAAAATCTTAAAAGATTATGATTTGGAGAAATTTAAAAGTGAATGGAAGAAATTTCAAAAATATGTGGAAAAATACTGTAAGATAAAGGGGCATTTAGTGATTTTTGACAGCAGCTGAAATCCTGTGGACTAATGGACTAAAAATACAAAATAATAATTTTCTTTGGGTTTTTTCTTTTTACTGTGCGATTTGTATTTTTTTAAATCTTTTTTTATAAAAGAAAAGAGTAAGGATGGACTATGAGGAATCTATAGGGTTTGGTTTTTTCTTTAGTTTCTATTTTTTATGTTGGTTATAAGGTTTTCAATATGAAGATTCTAGGATTAGATTTACCTTGGTTTTTTTTAGTAAATTTAGTAAACACCGGCGGGGGTCTTGAAAGGATGGGAGGAGAGGAGGGAAGGGAAAAAATGCAATGTATTGGTGTTAATTTCATATTAATTTTTAAGAGTATTATAACAATATATTGCAAAATAAAGATATAGTAGGCTGCGGAAGTGTTGTCCGTTCGGATCAGTAGGAGGCCTGTGAAGTGGTTAAGGGCATAACGTATCGCTTTCAGTTCTAACACATTTATATGTAGCAAACTGTCATATGCTGACCATATGCCATGTACGGTTTCAGTGCCTAGGTAAGTGCCCCACCCTGTGCGGGAAGCATCTGTGGTAAGAACCCTTGTTGGTATAAATGGGCCAAACACTATGCCCTTGTCAGAGATGTGTCTTGTGTCCACCACTGTAATGTGCGTATGATCCGTCGAGGGATTGAGAGCTTTTCCATTGGATGTTAAAGTGCTGGAGTGTATTTGTGTACGAACCAGTTCTGTAGAGGACACATATGGAGTCGGGCATATGGGACAACAGATACTGTTGCTGCCATGAGCCCCAAGAGTACTTGGATTGCTCTGGCCGCTTGTATGGATATAATCACTGAATTTCTGCCTTACTTTCTGCCAGCAAAAATAATCCCCTCTTGTGGAATCTATGAACGTGACCATACGCGTTGGGGTTAATCAAGTTTTCCCCCAATTAATGTGTAGGCCAAGTTTAGTGCAGCAGTCTGTGGCTAATAGCATTGTAGGGAGTTTGAGACCAGCAGCCAATCATCGAGATATGGAAAGACTACGCAGCCCTGTTTGCGTAAATGTGCGATAACTACTGCCATTACCTTACTGAAAACCCTAGGGCTATGCCGAAGGGTAGTGATATATATTGAAATATTTCCTGGTTCACTACAAAGCGCAGGAAGTGCTGGTTGTCCTGGTGGATGTGAATATGGAAATAAGCGTCCTTAAGATCTATCACGGTGAACCAGTTTGTGTTATTAAGAAACTGTGACAGCATCTGTAATGAAACATTTTAAACTTTTTAACATATAACAATAAATTCAACATTCTTAAATCTCGGATTGATCGTATTCCGCCATCCATTTTGGGAATTACAAAGAATGGGGAGTAGAAACCCTTTGCATCCTCCTGTTGGCTTACTTGTCTAACTGCTGCTTTTTCTAACAACTATCTATTGCTAACTGGGTGGACAGGTGGGAAGGGCGGGGGCAAAGAGAGGGGTAGAACAGAGGGGGGAAACTCTTGAATTCTAACTTGTACCCTTGCCAAATTATCTGTAATACCCAGGCATCATTAGTAATCGCTTGCCATTCCTGAAAGTAAGGGGTCAAGCCAGCCTGGAATGTGACCGCTGGGGTTTCAGATTGTCAGAAGAGCGGTTTTGGGGCAGGTAGGTTGCGTTGCTGTTGTTGTAGCATGTGTGAGCCCTGGCCTCATTGTTGGCCTCTACGGGATGTCGGTTGCACTGTTGAGTGCATGCCCGTTGCAGAGGATACTGGAGCTGCCATGTGTTCTTTTTCTTTTCCCCTTCAAAGGGCAGCTCTTCAATTCGGCTGCGAGCATCCTGGCGCAGGGCTGTGGAGCGCTTCCATGCGTGCCTATGCTAAACTATTGCGGATGCCCTGCCTCTTATGGAAGTGTCTGCTGCATGCTTTGTAGCTCTGAGCTGCTGCTTTGCCAAATGGAGCGCTTCCGAATGGAGCACAGAGGCCAGGGCTGTCCTGTTTGGGCAAAGTCTGACTCAGGGGCTGCAGCTGCTCCTGTATAAATAGTCCATATGCTGACATAAGTGCCGCTGCTGCGTAAGATTTGCGTGCAATGGCATCAATTTTCTTTCCTTCCTTATCGGAGGGTGTGGACTGCAGACCAGAGCGATAGCGGACCTCCATCTCATCCACTATGAGGAATGAAGGTATGGGATGGGCAAAAAAGGGCGTCAAAACGGATGCGTCCTGTAAAGGTTTTCTACTCTGAGGAAGTTTGCTGGCAAGGACGCTGGCTTTTTCCACAGCTCTTGCGTAGCTTCCAAGATTTCTTTAATGAATGGAAAAGCCCCTGGTTCCAGGGCATTGGCATATAATCGGCCCATTATTTTTCCTTGGGTTTTGGGTTGAAAGGTAATACTGGCAAGTCCAAAGCCTGTGAGATCCGTTTCATTTGGTCTGGGGACAGGCGCAACATGTCTGTAGTAGGTGCCAGTTTGCGGTCCGCCATTGTATAATCTTGTGTTGTTGCCACTGGGGATGTTGGTGCGGTTAGCATGTCCCTGGGCATCTCCTCCACCGGTCAGGATATGGTATGATGGGTAACAAGGGCCCGGCGAACCAGGACGCCTCATCCTCTTCCCATGGGTCCCCTAAGTTTCTATCCCAAATGGTGGCTATGGGAGATGGGTGGGAGGAACGATATCTTGGCAATCAATACACTGGGGAAGACGTTCCAGTTGGGAACCGGGGCTCTGGAGTCCTTTGAGACCCTGGGGTGTATGGTAGTAGGTCGCTTTGGACATCGGTATGCCTCTGGGTGTGGCTTGAGTGTGACCACTTGGCCTTATGCTTCGTTTTATCCCTGTTTTTTGACAGGGGGCTCTGAGGCCGCACGCATCGGCACGGTGGTGCGGTCCGGCTCCGCTACCATGCCGGAAGGGGGGAAAGAATGCTCAGAGCAGCTGGACGGTCCCGGGGCCTCTGCTACGTCTTCTGACGGATTACCTGCTGCTGAGGCTGATGGTTTTGTGGCATTCTCTTTCCAAACTTTCTCCCACATAGCAGTGCAGACCCTTGCCCAGCGGTCTGAGCAGGTTTTATTGGTAAATTTTTTACATACGTCACATGCATTGACATTGTGTGTTTCTCCCAAACATAAAATACACATTTGGTCGTCAGCCTTGGTCATGTTTGCTGAGCATTGGGTACACTTCTTCCATGGTGGCAAAAGAACATAAGAGAAGCCATGTTGGATCAGGCCAATGGCCCATCCAGTCCAACACTCTGTGTCACACAGTGGCCAATTTTTTTTTTTTATATATATACACACACACACACACACTGTGGCTAATAGCCACTGATGGACCTCTGCTCCATATTTTTATCTAACCCCCTCTTGAAGGTGCCTATGCTTGTAGCTGCCACCACCTCCTGTGGCAGTGAATTCCACATGTTAATCACCCTTTGGGTGAAGAAGTACTTCCTTTTATCCATTTTAACCCGTCTGCTCAGCAATTTCATGGAATGCCCACGAGTTCTTGTATTGTGAGAAAGGGAGAAAAGTACTTCTTTCTCTACCTTCTCCATCCCATGCATTATCTTGTAAACCTCTATCATGTCACCCCACAGTCGACGTTTCTCCAAGCTAAAGAGTCCCAAGGGTTTCAACCCAAAAGAACTGAGGGATGTGTGTGAGGAGCCCCTTATTTATAATCCGCCATTGGTGGGAAACGACCTGATTGGCCGTAAAACGAGGCTCCTCCCACTATTATGACAGCTACACACAACTTTTCTTCTGCAAGCGCAAAACCCATATGACACTGCACAATGGCAATCCCATGAACTGCTTCCAGTCAGGGAGTGGAGAGCCCCTAGAAGTTTCCATACAATTCAATGTAATATAGGTGGAAAAGGGTTTTAAGCAGCACAGCTCTTGAAAACGAGCCTCTCCCCCCTCTACAGCATGCAACTACGGACTTCGTTAAGGCTGGTCCCTACCCCTAAACCTTCGAGTGCATTGATTGGGAAAGTACAGATACCTTATTGTTCCTTTGTATTATTTTTGTCTATTATTGCACTAAATCAAACACATGTACACACATTGAGTGTGAATCTCTTTATTGTTGACCGGTGATAATTGTATAGTTCTCCTTCCCCAAGGCTGCTCTTCATCCAGGAGCCTGGGGGAGCTTTCCCAGCACCGGGGGGGGGGGGGGGGGGGAGGTGCGCCCCACCAGAGCGGCAGCACTGTTTGCTTGCCAGCCTGCCTGCCTTGGGCTAACCAGGTTTATAGTTCTAGCAGAGGCTTGGTGGATGAGCCTCCCCTTCGGCAGGTGCACAGAGCAGGGCTGTGTGTGTGTCTTCTGGAGACACAGGAGACCGTGAAGGAAAAGGGGAGCAGCACCTTCAGGGCTGCCTGAGGGCATCCAGGTCACCGCTGGGTGAAAGCCAACTTGGGCCTGATCCGGTACAGCTGCCGAGAGCTGCTCCCTTCATAACCTGCTTGTGCTCCACAAAAGCTCCAGCAACTGTAAACGCTGCTCTCTGCACACATCTCCTTCCGAAAAGCCTGGCAGTTCTATCCCATGTGTTACCCCCCCCCCAACAGCCACTGGGGGGAGGGCTTGGCAGAGAGGGGGAGGTCAAGAGGTTTGCCGCGGTTAACAAGAAACAGCCCTCCCCCCCCCACAGGATCTGCGCCAGCACCCAGAGGGGCCAAAGAAGAGCAAAACCAGCACAAGCATCGGGAAGGGGGACAGAAGTTGCAGCTGAAGCCTGGCCTCTTCCCCGCCCCACACGGAAGGCCGAGGGCTTGAGGGGGATTTGAGCCACACAGGAGGGGGAACCCTACGGGCCCAGTGGAGCCGGGGGTGGGGGCTGCCTTTCCAGCTCCTGCCAGGCCATTGTCCCCTCCTCCGCCTGTAGCTCTGCGTGACTGCTGAATGTAAACCCTGGATGGATGGCTTGCCTTCTCTCTTTGGAGGCTGCTGGCTGAAAAGCAGAAGACGACCGTAGATTTATACCCCACCTTTCTCTCTGAACCAGAGACTCAGAGTGGTCACAATCTCTTCTACCCCCCCCCCCCCACACACAACAGACACCCTGTGAGGTGGGTGGGGCTGAGAGAGCTCTTACAGCAGCTGCCCTTTCAAGGACAACTCCTGTGAGAGCTCTGGCTGACCCAAGGCCATTCCAGCAGCTGCAAGTGGAGGAGGAGTGGGGAATCAAGCCCGGTTCTCTCACAGATAAAAGACTAACCTCACATCGGAAGATGACTCCTGCTGGATCCAGCATCCTTTCTCACCCAGCAGCAAACCAGGAGCCCAGGAGGAGCCCTCTGTGCACACAGCATCTCGGAGAGATGACTTCTTCAGAACAGACAGGCTCCCTTTAGCTTAGCCGTCAGTGACTGGGCTGGTCTTCCACGAATCTTTTACAGCCATCTGGGCTTGCAGCCATCCCTGTACCTGCTCCGCTGCTGGCAGGGAACGCCACCATTTAAGGACTCCTTGAATAAAGAAGCTTGTTCCTTGTGGCTCCCCTGAATCAGTTGCCCATTGCCCTTCACTGGGCGCCCCGGGAGTCCAGTTATCTGAAGAAGGGGCGGAGGACTTTCCCCAGCCTTTTGGAGATGCAGCAGCCAGCACTTAGGCAACTGGCTGTGACTCCACATTGTCTCACGCACAGAAAGGCCACCTCCTCCAGGTGCCGGGTTCAATTCCTGGCAGGATCCCATTGAAAGAGACCAGGCGGCTGGGCTGGTGGTGAAGACTGTACTGTCAAAAGCTGCTGCCGCCACCACCACCACCACCACAATCCCTGGGGTGCCTCTGCCTTGCAGAAGGAAGGAGTCCAACAGCATCTGGAGCAGATCAAAGAACAAGACTTCCCTCCTCCCACCCGCACAGCCAGAGGTGGCACCTTCAGGGGGGGGGGGGGCTGAGCCAGCCAGTCTCGCAGCCTGACCTCCCTCACAGGGTGGTCAGGAGACTGGGGGGGGGGCACCCTGCACAGATCCCTGAGGCCAGTCGGGGGGGGGGGGAGGGCTGGGCTTGGAAGAAGGGCGTTCTCTGCAACCGCACGGTCTTTATTTCAGTGCCAATATTACAGATACAACACAAACGTCCCAGGAGGAGAACGAATCCAAATGGAATCCAGGACTCAGACAGGAAATGAAAAGGGCCGAGGGGGAAAGCGACTCTGAGGCTTCCTGCAGGCAGGCGAAGGGGAGGGCTCCTCCTGGGCACCTCACCATCTCTCAGGGCCTCACCTAGCAACAAGCATTTCCTCCCCCCCCCCCCGGAGTTCCAAGCTGCTGAGAGGGCTGCTGGCGGGAGAGCATCCGTCCATCCCCCCGCCTTGGGAGTGAGGCAGCAGCCAGGACCTGCTCACCTCCAGCCCCACGTTCTGCAAGGAGGGCTTGTCCAGAGAAAAGCAGGTCCCACCAACCCACACGCCCCCCCCCCTGCTCAGATCCAAGCCACTACCCTGCCCGGGGTGGGGTGGGGGATGCAGTCAAGCGTAGAAAAGGCCCCCCAACACCAAGGAACCCCCAAGACGAAGGATCCAACTCAGCATCCTTGGAATCCGTTGCCAACGTGAAAGTGCCTGACGAAGTCACCCAGCCACGGCCCGCCCCACCACCCTGCCCTGCCCCCCTGGAGAGAAGACAGCTGCTCAGATGGACGGACGGAGGGGAGTGCGGGTGCTGCCCCCCCCTCCGCCTCCCCAGCAGCAGTGGGGCCTTGGCTTCTTCTGAGGCAGGGACGGCTCAGCAGCCCGGTGAGGAGAGGAGACACAGAGAGAGAGAGAGAGAGAGCGCAAGTGTCTGAAGAAAGAGATGCTTCCGTCCAGGTGAGCGAGGCAAGTCCTCCCGCTCCACAGCAGCGGCTCTCCTCAGCTCCCCGGGGGGCGGAAGGCATGGTGCAGTCGGGGGGGGGTGTCTGGAGTCACAGTGCCCTGCCCAGAGTCTCTTCGGTCACACAGGCGGGGGGTGTGAGAGGGCGGGGCCAGAGCTCATTGCCAGGACTGAGGGGGGAAATTGTTGACTTCCGCCAGGTCCTGCATGGCAGCCCCCTTGTGATTATACGTCAGCTTGATCCGCATGCGGAGCTGTTGCTGCAACGAGAACGGGAGGAGGAGAGGTGAGCATCTCCCCTCAAAGTGCTCCGAGAGCAGGAAGGGGTCCCAGGAGACGTCTCCGGCACCGCCCAAGAGGACTGCAGGGCTCCAAAGGAACCAGGAAGCTCTTTGTTGTGCCAGGGGAGGGGAGGGGCGCTCTCCCCATGCTGCTCCATCCAGCCCAAGGGGAACAGAAGATCTTGCTGGAGTGGCAGCCACTCACCTTCTGTGGGTTCAGGACTTTGATGACCTGGGTGAGGGTCCCCGTGTTAAATGCAGGGATGACGCTGCTGCTGGGAGACAGGAGCTGTAGCTGGAATGTCTGAGGAAGGAGGGAAGGAAGGAAAGGAGGGTGACGCTCTCGCCTGGGCTCCTTCGGGAGGGAAGGAGGGAGGCCTCCGGGCCCACAAGTGGGCTTCACCCAGCCCTCTGCATCACGGGGGCAGCTGGCCTCTGGTTGCAAGACTGCCCCCCCTCCTGCTCCAGATGACAGCAAAGATGGGGCTCCAAAGAGGCACCTCCCACCCCCTCGCTGCAGGGGCCCCCTGGAGGAGGCACCAGCAAAAGCCCCCACCCCAAAGGACCACTCGCCTTTGGTACCGCAGCCTGGAAAACAAAGTCTGTCATGTCCAGCTCCGTGCTGTTCACGGCCTGGATTGTGATCACGGTGACGCTGGCGTTGGTGTTGGAGCGCTCAAAGGCAAAGTCGATCTTCAGCCCGTTCTTGCTGTAGGCGGTGATTGTGGGGATGCCTGTTAGGGAAGAGCACCCCTCAGAGCCGGCCGGAGCTGCTGCTGCCCTTCCTTGCCCCATCCGGAGCAGCCGCCCCCGCCACCTCTAACCCTCTCCCAAGGAGGGCGTGGGCCGACGTTCCTACCGGCAGCAGTCATGTCGTTGAAGATGGGCTGCGAGGGAAGGCCATCCAGCAGGAAGGGGGGGTGCGGCATCTGCGGGGCGGGGCTGGAAGCACCTACAGCAACAGCAGCAGCAGAGAGAGGGAAGCAAAGGCAGGGGTTGCAGCTGGCCTGGCCCACTCAGAGCCGCCTCCTTCCAGCAGCGGAAGGCCAGCCGGGGCAGGGGAGCCACGAGGACTCCTCTCCCCGCAGACCCAACCCAAGCCCCCCAGCACCTCACCGGTTGGGTTGAGATCCCCCAGGAGGTCAAGCAGTTCCCCACCAGCAGAAGTCGGCTTGTGTGCAGGGGCTGTTGAGATCACTGGCGTAATGTCGTTGCTCCCCAAAAGGTCCAGCAGATCATTTGCCTGAGGAGAAACAACCAATCAAGCCACGCCAAGCCAGCCAACACACCTCCCTTGTCTCTGCCTCAGACCCTTCAGAAGGCCCCGAAGACACCACCACAGGCCCCTCCCACAAGCCCTGACATGCGTTCAGCCCTCCCCTCTCGAAGGGCCTCTGCACAAGAACCGGCTCTGCGTGCTTCGGAGGAACATAAGAGAAGCCATGTTGGATCAGGCCAATGGCCCATCCAGTCCAACACTCTGTCACACAGTGGCAACATTTATATATATATATACACACACACACATACACACACACTGTGGCTAATAGCCACTGATAGACCTCTGCTCCATATTTTTATCTAAACCCCTCTTGAAGCTGGCTATGCTTGTAGCTGCCACCACCTCCTGTGGCAGTGAAGAAGGACTTCCTTTTATCTGTTTTAACCAGTCTGCTCAGCAATTTCATCGAATGCCCACGAGTTCTTGTATTGTGAGAATACAAGGATTTACCTCTTCTGTTACCTGGCTGCTGGCCTGAGGCAGGAGGCTTGGTCTCCAGGACCACTGGCTCCGCCTCCCCTCTCGAAGGGCCTCCACATGGGGCTCCACACAAGAACCAGCAGCTTCTGCGTGCTTCGGAGGGTCCCTTACCTGGCTGGTGGGCTGCAGGCCTGAGGCAGGAGGCTTGGTCTCCAGGACCGCTGGCTCTGCCTCTCCGTTGGGCTGAGTGACATCTGTGGGGCCATTGGTGGTGAGCTTCTCCATCACCGGCATTCTTTCCAGTAATGCTGACCTGCAAGACAGCAAAGGTGTGGCCGTCCAGCTCCACAGGCAGCCTCCAAGCCCTGCAGCTGCCTTTCTGCTGACCAAGACGCCATTCCGTGTGGAGCACCCAAGCCAACTCCCAGCAGCAGGCAGGAAGAGGGCACTGCTCCTGGTCAGATGGGGCCATGCCTGGAATGCTGCAGACTCCTCACCAGGTCACCACTGCCCTCTGGAGGCAATCTGACAAGGGTATCTCAAGGGAAGTCTTGGACCACTGTGAGGCCGCCCACACCACCAAGAGGCCCTGCCAAGGGACCCCCTCCCACGCTCACCTCATGTGATCGTACTTCTTGAACAAGGCATTGTACTCCACTGCCCTCTGCTGGAGCTCCACGTCAATGCTGCTGCCGTATATGGACACCACCTTCTTAATGCGGCTGGAGAGGAGCAAGGACAGCACTGCTCAGCCTCTAAGCTGCACCCACAGAAACGTCAGACGGGACAGGCTTCCCGTGGTCACTGGATTCTAACCGCTGCGTGCCACTATTCGCCCCTCCATGCTGTGTGCCATCGTGGCCAGCCTACCCTACAGTGAGGCTTAGGCCACGATGCCCTCTTGTCTCTTAAGTGCAAAGAGCAGGTACAGTCTGGCCAGGACTGCGCTCTCTTTCCTCCTTCAGCCCTGCCTAGGGCAGCCCTCCCTGTATGGCAACAAGGAGGCAACATGGGTCCCTGGGAACAAGATGGGCCTTGGCCGTCCACACAGAGGAAGAGGAGGGTTCTTGAGAAAATGGAGCTACAGAGGATTCTGTGCCTCAGAAGGGAACCTTCAGGAAGCACTGAATCATCAAGACCAGGTCATGTCCCCAGAGCAGCCAACCGAAAGGAACTCACTTGACTGTGCAAGCAAACCGCGTGGACAGCTTCATGATTGCCGTGAGGGCATAGCCTCGGGTGACAGATGCTGTCATGTTGGAGATCAGGACACTTTCCAAAACATCAAGAACTTCATCCTCCGTGACCTGAGCAACCAAAGGCCAACACGTGAAAGGTCCTGCAAGAAGAGCTGTTGGCCCCTCTGCCCCCCCCACAAGATGTGCCCCATTCCTTCTTCTGCAGGAATACCTGGATTGGCTCCTCCTCTTCACATTGACCAGACACCAAAAGGTCTCCATACTCTCCTATGCACCAGGAAGCCACCTGCACCAGAGGTTGCTGGCAGAGGTAAGAAGCAGATCTCAGGTGAGCATGTCAACAAACAGCTCAAAGCTCATACCATCTAGCAGCCACACCACTCTCTCTTTGGCAGTGCAAGCAGCATTACTCAGAGCACTTACTTGTGAGTAATCACCCAGAATGGCTTTGTAGAGTCTCTGGACAGTGTAAGCATGCATCTCCACACTATTGGTGATCAGCTGGATGAGATTAGGTACTGCATCATCACGCACGTAACTCCCTGCCTGGAAGGAGGAGACCAAAGATGCAAGAGGAGTTGACAAGCTGTCAAGAAAAGCTCAAGGGGAAGTTCTGAGCGCTGATTTGAAGTGGACACAGCAAAAACCCAAATGACCTGCATAACTGATTAAATGATTAGTTTATACGACTGAAAGTCTTTTGTACAAAAGAGAAATACAAAACATTCTTATACATTAATATCAAATATATGAATTGTACAAAAGTATCTTCACAGTGCAGAATATATCTTCTAAGCTAGTTGGGAGCATTGAGAGAAACAAGTAAGAGACGGCACCGCTTCTTTTGGATGAGAACTCAGCTATATTGACCATGCTGAAAGAAAGTCTACATTCTGAAATGGGACATCTATCTTTGAATTTCATCTTCATTTCTGACATATATTCAGCACTATGAAGGTAATTTTGTACAATTCATATATGTTTGCTTTTGATGTGTAAGACTATTTTGTATGTCTATATCCATTTATTGGATTATATGAATTACATCACAAAGAGGCATTCAGTCGTTACACAGTCCGTTTGGGTGTTTGCGGTGCCCTTCCTGTGCTGTTCACTTTTTTGCTCTGCTCAGGTTTGGAGTGGGAAGCGATGGAGGCTGCCTCAGCCAGCGACAGCACTCCTGTTCCGGAAGCCCCCCCCCCCCCCGGTGCTCTTCTAGACCCTCTAGCTGCCGAGGGTTCTGTCCTCCCGCAGCCCTCTGGGGTCTTCCTGCTGCCGCCACTATTAAATCCATTCTCTGGCCCTTTTGGCCTGACAGGACCTTTTGATGTTTTAAAGATGCATATGTTGTTACATCTCTGCTTTAAGATGGTTACACTTTGGAGGTTTATTATTATTATTATATGGGCTTAGTTGTTCTCTCTTTCCCCTGTAAACTGCTGGAGAACCAGTTCTGGGTTCAGGGCAGAACAGAAACAGCCAGTTTCTACCCTGCCTTGGAGACTTTAGATGCTTCAGGCACATGTTGAATGAACGCTGGCTGACGACAAAGCCACCCATGCTGGAGCCAGGAAGCAGCCTTCCCCCCCCCCTCACCTCGCCCACCCTTCATTCCAGAAGGACATGGTCAGAAGTGCTTAACCCGGAGGGAAGGAGGGTGGGAGGCGGGGAGGGTGGCGGGGGGAAGGTGTGCTGATCCCAGGGCATGAATCGACTTAAGAGCAGCAGACCTTGAATGAGGCCCAGAGAAAAGGGTGGGCAGCGCAGATGCTGCATCACCCCCAGCAACTGTTAGAAGAAGGCAAGCCCCCCCCTCCCCCACTTCCACTGGCTGAAGCCTCCAAGGGACTGTTCATGGCCCCCTCCTGAGAAGCCTCAACTGGAGGTCAAAAAACCAGCAGGATCCTGCCGCTCCCCAAAGGGCAGCTAACAAAAGGCACCCCCCTCTCCAGAACAGTCTAAGGGTCCGGAGGCTGCCAGGACAGACGGAGCACCACTGTGCTGGCCGGGGACAAAAGGCGCACCCCCAGCAGCAGGTCCAACCTCAGCAGCTAAGGCAACTGTAGCTGGGGGTGGTCAGCATCCCGCTGACCACTCCAGAGCTCTGGACCACCTCCCAGGGGCTTCACACCATGGTGGAACAAGAGGGGCAGTGCCAGTGCCTGGGCTTTCGGAGAGAACCCTTCCATGGCCACACCCAGGCTGAAGCCTGATTTACCACCTCCCCCAGCCGGCCCAGAGGGGCTGCGGCTGCCATGGACAAATGCCACTGCACCCCAGGGGGCTCCTTCCTCAGGCCCCACTGAGGAATGCCAGGAAGACGCGTACACAGGCACTCCTCCCCAGGAACGTCTCACCTCTCGGCCCTGTGCCACTTGCAACTCCACCCCGGATCACCCTTCCAGATGCCCCTCCACATACCTGGGCTTTAATGGAGTGTAACATCCACACCCCACCAGGAAAAGTACAATGACTGTTTTCAGCAGCAGCAGATATTGATGGCACCACAGATTTAGCTCTGCTAAACTAGTTAAAACCAGCAGTGGGATTAGTTGGGAAATCTCCGGTGCCTGGGCAATGGTGGGATCAGCCCTGCGGGTGAGCCTGTAGCTGATGGGGAGGCAGAGTCTCCACACTCCCAGGGCAGCGGCCTCTAGACTGCAAGTGGACTGTGGCTTCTGGGCTGCCGCTGGAATGCAGCATGAGGGCAGTCCCACCTTGAAAGTGTTACAGGCAGTGAGGCTTCCCCATTGGCTAGAGCGGCCAGAGCTGTCTAAGGGTCACACAAACAGCAGGAACTACTTTATCCAAGCCAGACTACTGGGCTGATGAGCTCAATTATTCTGCAGCTGGAATGCTAGTGGCCAGTCAAGCCTCAAGGCAGATAAGGACCTCTCCAGCAGTGCTGCCGGGAATCCTGGGAACTGAGTCCGAGATTTCAGAAATGCAAAGACCTGCAATTCCACGGAGCTATGTTCCACCCAACCCTTCCCTCCCTCAACGGGAGTCTTTTCTTGAGATCTACACTGCTACCATCTGACTTCCATAGCCCTAATCCAAGCACCAGAAAAAGCATAACATGCAGCAATCCACCCTGGTCTTCACAGGATCCCTTGTGCGCAGACTGGCCCTTCCAGGAGCGCTTACCGTTGTCAAGACTCTCATGATGGTATCTATGTGCCAGCGCTTGGAAGGAGCATATCTGGAAAAGCAGCAGAGGGCACTGGGTGAGGAAGGAGGCCCCTGCCCAAACACTTGGTCTGGACAGCCACAAGGGCCAGGTACCCACTCCCCCCACCCGCCCCAGGCCAACCCCCCGCAGCAGCCCTTTGACTCGCCTTGTGGGATCCTGCTCCGGCTGGGTCTGCAGGTACACTGCTTTAGCCGCCTTAAGGCACAGCAGCTGACTTCCAAGGTGCAAACAGGACCACCATAAAGTCACCAACTGCTGTGTCAAGCCCTTTATTGAAACACTGAAAACTGCAAGCACAGTGGAAGCGGCAGCACTCCCCACCATAACAAAACCCAGAGGAGCCGTTGCAGCCAGTGTGGCAATAAGCCAAAGCACAGGGGGAGCGGGTGAGTTCTGAGGTGTGCTGGCCCAGCAGACAACCCTGAACTGTTGCTGCCCAAGAACAGGTGGGGGTAGAACAGGGCTTGCTAAGCAGCAGCAAGCAAGCAATGGAACAACCATTGTGATTCAGCTGGGTTGGAGGAAGGTGCTGGAAGTGCTAACAAGGTGAGTGTTAATTTTACTTTTTTTAAACAGCTGGACAGCATTAACAGAGGTTGTTGTGTGAGAGAACTGTGTGAGTGCTTGGAACCTGCTGGAGAGGGGTTTCTTCTTGCTTCTCTGTGTGCCTTTTGTCTGGTTTGTTGCTGAGGGAGAAGGGACTGTTGACCTGGAGGTAGTTGCTGGCCCCAATCTTTTACTGTTTCTCTGGCTGTTGAGTCAGAGGTGGGGGCTGTGAGCCTTTAAACTGCTAGGCTCCTTTGCCATGAGCCTGTGGCTCTTAGCCTGGGGGCCCTGCAGGAAGCTCCTCACAAGTAGTCTCAAGAGACAATTTGGAGTGGAGCTTTCAAGGAAATCAAGATAAACAGAACTAATTTTGAAACAGATTGCAACAGCATGGCTGGTGAGGGAGCTGAGGCAGTGATGTCTAAGGTCTGCGGGATGTTTGTATTCTTACCTGAGGGTAGCAGCAATTACACTTGCAGCAAGTGTAAGTTGGTAGCCCTACTGGAGGAGAAGATACAGGGACTTGAGACACACTTGTCCACAGTATAGTGTATAAGGGAAGGTGTGGATTTCATGGACAGAATGCATGAAGTGCTCTTAAGAGGGCAACAGGGGAAGAGTTAATGGAGGAGAACCCATCACAGAAGGAGGGCGCTTGGAAAAATGTAACCAAAAGGAGCAGGAAAATCAGGAAACATTCTGAGCTTCTTCTGCTAAGCAATTGGTTCCAGGATCTCCCTATAGATACTGATTCTGAATCCCTGGAACAAATGCTACTTCCCTAGCCTCCACGAAGCTTGAAGGAAGCTTCTCAGGCCCCCATGATGAAAGGACTCGAGTTTCTGCTCCCTAATACAGGAAGAGGTGGGTGCTGGTAATTGGGGGTTCCGACTCAGAGGGGTAGAGCTCAAAGTGTGTCAACTGGACTTGTCATCTCAAGAAGTATGCCCTCTACTGGGTGCACGCATCCAAGATGTGACTGAAAGGGTAGGAAAAAATGTCAAGCCCATGGATTATCCTTTCTTGCTGATCCACGTGGGAACAATAAGTTCAGGTACAGCCTAAAAGAGACTATGTGGCTCTGGGTAAGAAGGTGAAGGACCTGGGAGCCAGGTTGTGTTTTTGTTAGTTGCTCCTTTCAAAGGCTGTGGCTTAGGATGGGAAAGAAGGATACGGCAAAAAAAATGACTGGTTATGTAGATGGTGTCATCAAGAAAAGTTTGGATTTTCGGATCATGGTTTACGCTTTTGGGATTAAGCTCTTCTATTGAGAGATTGTTTGCACCTCACAAAGGCAGGGAAAAATGTGTTTGGTAAGAGACCTGTTAATAAGGAAGGCTTTAAACTAAATCATATGTGGGAGCGAGGTGAAAATTCAAAGCCCAGTATGATCCCAATAACTGGGGAAAGGCTTATGTTTTGCAGGGAGTGGCACACAGACTAGGTAACATTAATGTGCGGGTAAGTGCAGAAACGAAAACCTCAGGGGGCATAAAACATGGATTCCGATGTCTCTATGCTAATGTGCAGAGTATGGGAAACAAGCAGGAGGAACTGGAAGTCCTAATAGGGGAAGGGGACTACAACCTAAGAGGCATTACTGAAACCTGGTGGGATGACACTCACAATTCGAATATTAGGACTGAGGGGTACAACTTATTTAAAAAGGACAGACAAGTAAGGAAGATTAGATAATTAGATAATTTTAGATAAGATTAGATAATTAGAAGGGTGGAAGCATAGCATTATATGTGAAGGATGTATACACTTGTGAGGAAATATGTGAATCTGAGCATGGCACTTCAGTTGAGAGTCTCTGGATAAAAATAAAAGGAGTAAGAATAGTGTTGTTATACTGCTGTAGACCACAAAGCCAGGCAGAGGACTTGGATGAGGCGCTCCTAGAACAGATTACAAAGTTCTCAGAGACACAGTGGTCATGGGAGATTTCAGTTACCTGGACATCTGTTGGAAGTCCAACTCTGCTAAAAATGAAAGATCAAATAAATCCCTGACTTGGTAAAAGGCTTGGAAACCTAATAAGGAGGGATTTAAACTAAATAGTACAGGGAAGCGAAACAATAATTCAAAACCTTGTACAATGCCCATAAGAAAGAATGCCCTGAAGAAAAGATGCTGAACGTGGAGAGGGAAAACAAGGGGAAATGAGAGGGAAACAAGGGGATCTGCTATCTTGGACTTGATTCTCATGAACAGGGAAGAACTAGTTGAAGAGGTGAAAGCAGTGGGCACCCTGGGTAGCAGTGACCATATGACTTTGGAATTTACAGCCTTGGGGAAGGGAAAAGCTGTATGTAGCCAGACATTTGGTTGGACTACAGGAAAGCAAATTTTGACACACTTAAGAGTTATGCTGGGTAAAATATAACGGCCAGAAATACTTAAGGAGATGGGAGTTCAGGAGAGGTGGGAGTTTCATAAAAGCAAAATATTGAAAGTACAAACAATTCCTATGAGAAAGAAAACTGGGAGGAGCCTTAAGAGCCCAGGTGGCTCCATCAACAGCTCTCCAAAGACCTGAGAAATAAAAAAGACTCATTTAGGAAATGGAAGGAGGGCCTTAGAACCAAGGATGAGTATAAATAATCAGTGCTTGTAGAAAAAGAGTTAGGAAAGTTAAAGTTCAGTATAAGCTTGGGCTAGGGAAAGATACTAAAAACAGCAAAACAGAGTTTTTTTCTTATGTTCAAAAAAAGAAAAAGAGCAAGGGCATCGTAGGCCCATTGCGAGGACAAGAAAGCGAAACTGTAACAGGTAATGAAGAGAGCGCGGAACTGCGCAATTCCTACTTTTCCACAGTCTTCTCTTGTGAGGGAAAAGATGCTCAACATGGCAAAAACGGAACGTTTGACGAGAGTAGGGAGTTGCAACCTCAGATCAGCCAGGGGTAGGACACAAACACCTCGTTTCTTTAAATGAAACAAAGTCCTCAGGGCTAGATGAACTGTATCCAAGGGCACTAAAAGAATCTGCGGATGTAATTTCTGAGCCTCTGGCCATTATATTTGACAATTCTTGGAGAGCAGGTGAGGTGTCAGAAGACTGGAAGTGGGCAAATGTTATCCCCATCTTCAAGAAGGGAGGATCCAGGTAACTAGTGAACATATGAACATATGAAGCTGCCTTATACTGAATCAGACCCTTGGTCCATCAAAGTCAGTATTGTCTTCTCAGACTGGCAGCGGCTCTCCAGGGTCTCAAGCTGAGGTTTTTCACACCTATTTGCCTGGACCCTTTTTTGGAGATGCCAGGGATTGAACCTGGGACCTTCTGCTTCCCAAGCAGATGCTCTACCACTGAGCCACCGTCCCTCCCTTAGTGACCTGTCAGTTTGACGTCTATTCCTGGAAAAGTTTTAGAACAAATCATCATTTAGTTGGTCCTTGAACATTTAGAAAAGATGGCTGTGGTTACTAAGAACCGGCATGGATTTCTCAAAGAAAAAAAAAGTCATGCCAGACTAACCTTATCACTTTTTGATTAAATTCCTACCTTGCTAGATCAGCGGAATGTTGCAGACATAGTTTATCTTGACTTCAGTAAGGCTTTTGATAGGGTTCCACGTACTCTTGTTGACAAGTCGGTAAAACATGGTTTGGATCCTGTTACTGTTAGGTGAACCTGTAACTGGTTGACAGATCGCACCCCAAGAGTGCTTGTGAAGGGTTCCTCATTCTCTTGGAGAGGAATGATCTGTCCAGGGACCTGTTTTGTTCAACGTCTTTATCAATGATTCTGATTAAGGAATAGAAGGAATGCTTTTTAAACTTACTAATGATTCTAAATTGGGAGGGGTAGCCAATACAGTATACAGGATGATCTTCACAGGCTGGGAAACTGGGGGAGGCTAGTCTTGGCAGTTGTATGTGAGAAAAGGATCTAGGAGTCTTACAGCACAATCTGGGGGGGGGGGGAGTCTTTTGGGAGCAGACGAGCGGCTACATGGGCGCAGGAAGGGTTTGCACCGACATACGACTGGCACCGCCACAGTGGAGAGGAGTTATGTGGGCGGGGGGGCTGCCCGAGAACCACGCTGCCTGAGGGCTGTGCCCGAGCGTGGGTGGAAGTGAGGCGGAGCACGGTGTTCAGGTGGGGGAGGGGGTGGAGTTGGGGGTGCAGCCTGGCTTAGGCGGCTTCCTGAGCAGTTCGGCCCATGACACGCCCCCCCCCCCCCCCCCCCCCGAGAGGCGTAACATTACGTTGGCAAAAATAGCAGCATGTCCCAAAGGCACTCATTGAAACCAAAAACAAAGGTCACCTCCACTGCTGAAGAAGCTCGCAAACCCCTTAGGGAGCGCCGTGATTGCCTCACCAATCCCCTCATGCCTCAGGCTGACGAGTCCCCTCCCCAGCACCCAATCGCGGTCTCCCCCCATCCCTGACTGTCATGAGCCAGGACTGGCCAATGGGGGGGGTGGGCTGGCCCTCCCCACCGGCTGCCTCGACCTCCCTTGCATGCCTCCGCCATGGTAACCGTCTCCCTCACAGCAAGCTACACCTCTCCCCTCCCTACGCTTCAGTGTGCCGAAGCCCTCAGGAAGTCTACTAGCAGCGCGGCAGCTACGTCACTGCCGGCTGCCACTTATGTCTGGATTGGGCTCTTAATGGACCATTCATTGATCATGAGTCAGCAGTGTGATGCAGTAGCAAAAAAGGCAAATGCAATTTTCAGCTTTATCAACAGAAGTATAGCATCCAGATCACAAGAAGCGATGATATTGCTTTACTCTGCTCTGGTTAGACCTCACCTAGAATAGTGTTCTGTTTTGGGCACAGCAATTTAAGAAGGAGATAGACAAGCTGGAACATTTCCAGAAAAGGGCAACAGAGATGGTGAGGGGTCTGGAGACAAAGTCCTTTGAGGAAAGACTGAGGGAGTGCTGGGTATGTTTCGCCTGGAGAGGTGATGACTGAGAAGTGATATGATCACCATCTTCCTTGAAGGGCTGACATATAGAGGATGGTGTGGAATTGTTTTCTGTTCCCACAGAAGGTCAGACAAAAACCAACAGGTTGAAATTAAACCAAAAGAGTTTTCAGCTAAACATTAAGACCTTCCTGACTGTTAGGGCGGTTCCTCAGTGGAACAGGCTTCCTTGGGAGGTGGTTGGCTTTCCTTCCCTGGAGGTTTTCAAAGAGAGGCTAGATGGCCATCTGACAGCAGTGCTGACTCTGTGACCTTGGGCAGATCATGAGAGGGCGGGCAGGAAGGGCTGCATCAGTGTTCAGTTCTCGTGGCCCTTTCTTACACACCTAGGGAAATCCTGATCACCACACTGGGATCAAGAAGAAATTTTTCTCCAGGCCATTTTAGCCAAGGATCCTGAAGGAGCTTTTTGCCATCTTCTGGGCATGGAGCATGTTTCACTGGGTGTGCGGTGGCGGGGGGGAGGTGTTTGTGAGTCTCCTGCATTGTGCAGGGCTTTGGACTAGATGACCCTGGAGGTTCCTTCCAACTCTAGGATTCTATCATTCTAACTGGTTCTCCTTGATTACTAGGGCCGGGGCCTTTTCTGTTTGGCCCCAACCTGGTGGAACTCTCTGCCTAATTCCATCAGGACCTTATGCAATTCCAACGGGCCTCAAGGCAGAAATGTTCCACCAGGTCTTCAAGTTAAGGATAGTGACAGTTTCTGTCCTGGCTGCTGCCCTTCTCTGTTCTTCATTCTTGCTCCCCCTGCATTGTAGCCAGCAATCTGCAAATCTGGATAATTAATATATTAGTATCGCCATCCGTTTTTAAAATGTATTTCTATGTTGTTCTTTTTTGCAAATGTTTTTAATGCTTCTGTACATCACACATCGACCAGGTAGGGCAATTTATAAATCTAACTAACAGCAACTGCAAAAACAACCCCCGTCTTTGAATGTCTTACTTCTCTGCTGCAAGGAATATTCCTGATGCACAGTCCGCCTTGAACTCCGGCTCACAGGAATCCAGGAAATATAGCAACTCCTTCATCATCCCTCGGATGTTGTTCCCATTCACAAGAGCAAAGCTCAGCTCCATGGCTCGCCTGCAAAAGGGGGCAGAGAGACACTCTAAAGCCATGCCTGCGGCCTGCTGCCTCAGCCCTCAACAGCCAGAGTCTCTCCGGGATAGTGGGTGTGGTTCTCTGCTGATGCTTCCCTCTCTGGCTTCATCCTGCAACACCAGCCCTGACCCCTCCCCCTCCGGAGGCTGCGGAGCACCCAAAGATCCTGCTGAGCTGGCTCTTATGAAAGACATGATTACTGTTGTTGTTATTTAGACTTTTAAAATGCTGGCCCTGCGGGGCAGGTTCAGGGCACTGTGCAACATTTCACAACAAGAAACATTAAAAACAATCAAAGAATCAAAGTATAAAAACAACCACAATATACAAAGAAGCATAAAACCTATAAATGAGGCCTCACTGTACAAATCTGACCCTCAACGGCAAGTGAGAAGGAAACTAAGTGGCCAAATTGCTACTCAAAACCGTTGCTCTCCTCAACCATCTGCTTGGCAGAACAGAACATCTCTCCTTGCAGGGCCTGCTGCGGAATGAACTGTCACGAGCCCCACAGGGCTCCAATGCTGCTCAGCAGAGAGTTCCACCAAGCGGGAGGACTGCGGCTTTGGGCCAGGGAAGCGCTTTTAGTGCCAAAGAGCAGAGTGGCTGGCTGGGGGACAGGAGATCCCGTGGAGAATGTGGGTTCTGCTACCTCAGCTGCCGGCCCCTGGAAGCAAACACCTGCTGCTGCCTCTGACCATTCTGGAGGGCTACATCTCATGCCCCTCAGAAGGCCCCTCCCCACAGGCTCCTTCCCATACCAACTCTCCACTCTCATTGCTCACTCATCTTGTGTAATGTCGCCCCCGCCCCCCGTTCGACAACGAAAAGATTGAGTTTTACAGCAAATGTCACATTCACAACTCTCCCTACAGAATCTTTGCTCTCCTGGTCTTCAGACTTGGGCAACCTGAGGCTGTGGCACAGATGCAGGAGAACCAAACTGGGGAAGTCAGCAAAAATTAAGAAGCAGACAGAAGCACTTGGTTGGACTCCATACCCAAAGTAGGGAGAAACGAGACACAGAGCGAAGAAAGGGCAGTCGAACTGAGGCTGAGCACCAGGAGAGAGCAACAAGAGCTGCACCAGGATGCCACTCACCTCTTGATGGAGACGTCCAGGTCCTTCAGGCAGTCCACTATGGTACTCCTGTGCCTCTGGACAGCATTGTGGTCAGTCTGCACAGTCTTCAACAAGGATGTCAAAGCGACATACCTAAGAGAGAGGAGCACAGCAGCCATTCTGCATCACCACCAAGGTGAAGAGATTGGTCTCCTGCTCCGGAGGGAGCAGCAGGTGGAGCTTGCAAAAACCACTTCTGTCAGCCCCCAGGTGACTTGCTCCAATCTTCTGCATCTAAGGCCTAGCACATGCAAAACTAAAGCTTCATTTCTAGAAGGGCTGAGCCTCGCTTGGTAATCTTCTGGAGCCCATGGCGGCTTCTGTAGGCATGTAGTCCCATGAGGCATACTTTGCCATGTCTAGGTTCACACCGTCTGCAGCTGGTCAGGCCACCCCTTCTAGAAGGAAGGCAGCACCCCCTGCCACTTCTCCAGAATTTTTGGTGTTATTCCTGGGGAACTGGGGTGTCTGCCAAAGGGCCTGGGCTTGCCCAAACCACAGTGGTTTCCCCAAAGTCTTGGACTCACCTAATATTTTTGTCATTATTGAGTAAGAATCGGCCAAGTATATTAATGGCCAAGACCTGGAGGGGGAGAAAGAGAAAAAGAGAGAGAGAGAGAGAGGTACGAATATACGAGTTCTTGTGACTGGCCAAGCAACAACAAGAGGAAGTGGGGTTTAGAACCAAAGCCAGGGCTGGATACAGGCCAGTTGCCCTAACTATGCTGTGCTGGGGGCCCCCAGACCACCTCCCACACATACCAGGGACGGCAGCCTTGGCCTGCTGTTGCCAGCACCCCTCCCTGACTTCCCTACACCCTGCTGCAGGTATCCTGTGGTGCCTTCACTACCAGCTGGTCTCCAGTGAGCAAGTCTGACAACCACTGGAGAGACAGAGCCCAGAAGGCCACCACGGAGGGGAGGGCAAAGACTTCCCCTGCTGTGCCACAGGCTGGGACTAAATCTAATGGGCTTACGTTACAGGAAGGCAAATGTCACATGGGCATTTGAAGAAGCTCTTTAACACTCAGAGAAGTTTGACAATGGAACCAGTTCCAAGGTGGGGGGGGGGGTCAAGACTCCCCTGTGGCTTCTCAAACAGAGGCTGCCTAACTTTTATTGGGGACACCGTAGACTTCTGCCCAGAGCCAGAGACTGAGGGCTACATGTATATTTTCCAGGCCCCCTCTAACATGACACCTAGCCAGGATGCAGCCCAGAAACACAGCAGAACATCTGGCAGGAGAACAATACATACTCTCAGGCCACTCTCAGACTTGATGTCCATAATAGTTAAGACGGTTTCATACAGAATGGCATTGCCCACGTTTTTACTGGTTTCGGTATTGGTGGCCACCTGGAACACAGAGGAAGAGAGCCAGTCTCGTTTGGGAAGTCTGCTTCCTGCACTGGCTGGGCAGGCCTCAGCCCCCCGACTCACTCACCTGGGCTAAGATGTCATTCATGGCTTCACTGGAGTCATCATCGTTTCTCCCAAGAATTCTCAGCAGCCGGAGGATGCGCACCTGTGAGGACCAAGCACCTTTCAGACATGGAGCTCTGGTGCTGAAGCTGGCCACAGGATTCCTCTGCAGTTGTGAGGGCAACCCCCTGCCCATCAGTGCCCACCAGCAGTGGAATCTGGTCACTGAGCCCTTACCTGCAGAAAGGGATCACTGATCCCAGAGACATCATGCTCAGGGGAGTAGCCAGACATGATGAGGTTCTTTAGAATACGAACTAGCTGAGGGACCAGCTGCAAAGAACACAGAACGGTCAGAGACCGAAGAAGGTCTCGTTTGGGAACATCCTTTGTATTATATGCTGATTTTAATTTTTGCACTATGGTTTTATTTTTCTGTGCTGTTTGAGATTATTAAAAACAAAACAAAACCTGAAAAGCAGGACATGAATATCTGACCTAATAAATAATGTCAGCTAGCAAGCATGGGGCTTGGTTTCATTCCGAGAGCCTGGAAGAAAGTCCCAGCCCAGTCCTGATTTCACGGACGGGGGTCTAGAGAAGCCCCCCCCCCCCCGCCCACATGAGTTCAAGTTGCTCTCTTGAGGACATGTCTTACAAGGCACGCTGCACTTCTCCTTATTCTCTGTGGAAGAGACCTAACGTGATGGCAAAGGGGCAGCCCACAGGCCTATGAAGTGGCAGTCTTCTCTTGGGGGGAGGGCTATTGTAAACATGAGTAGGATGAGAGGAAGTGAGGGCACAATGCCTTGCGCACAACTGCTAGCAAGATGTGCAGCTCCCAGACAGCCTCTCCGAGGGGAAAGCTTCATGGCCCTGCCTGATCACCAGCTGAATGCAGCGTTCCCTGCCCAAGCATCAGAGGCCCCACAGAGAGCCCGGACCACTCAGCCATTCGACAGAGACAGACAAAATGGGGCTTCGTTAGGACATTAACGGAGCTGACCACAAGCGTGTTAGACGAGCTGCAGCATTAGAACCATCAGCAGAAAGCCCTCTAGAGGCCTGAGGCAAGCATGCACTCAAAGGGGGAGAAGAGTTAGCGCCTCTTACCTTCTCATTCTAACACACAGCAGGATTCCAAACAGAGAAAAGGAACAAAAGAGACGAAGCAGGCATTAGGCCAAGGAGACTGCTCACAGCATCCTCCTCCTCCTCCTCCACCACCACCACCACCAGGGCATGGGTGAACAGGGCAACCAAGGCAACATCAGAAGCACACATGCAGCCATCTCTTCTGCCAGAGGGCTCAGGGGGTCTACAAAGGCTGGCCGATGGGAGAAATGCTGACCCTCCACTGGTCCAGAATGGAGGAAAGGAAGGCTCCCTCCTCCCTGCTGGGTCTTGTGGAGGCCAAGAAGGCAGATGTAGGCCCACATCCAGGAACAGAAGCATGAGACACACAGCAGAGGACATCAAGCAAGAGGCTTCAGTTCCCAAAGGAGGTCAAACCAAGTGGCCATTTTGCCCTCTGCTCAGACGGAGCACTTGCTGCTATTCTACAGCCTCTCCATCCCCAAGCAGCCCCCACCCCACCTCCACCCTCCGCTGGGTCAAAGCTTCACACTGCTGACGGGAACAGAGCGGCAGGATCAGCACTTACCTTTCTAAAGTGGGCCAGCATGTCTGGGCTTCTCTCACACATTTCAGTGAGCAGGACAACAGAGGTGTGGAGAACACCTGCCCAAAAACAGAGAGAGAGAACAAAGATGGAGCACAGCCAAGCCCCAGGAACATGCCAGAGGGGCACCATCCTCCAGCTGGCATGCTTGTCTCTATGCGCCAGGGTCTCTGGACACAGGAGCCCCAGCATGGCTGCCTGAGGTGACGCCACTCCTCAGCCAAGCAAGCATTTTTACTCTGAGCCTTTCCCCTGGATCATCGCCTCTGGGTGAGAAGGCTGGGCCAGGAGCCCCAGGAGCTGGCAGCACACAGCCTGCTTCCGTCTCTGGCAGGGCCCCAAGCAAAGGCCAGGGACAAAAGCAACAGCAACAGCATCCTCCCTTCACAACACAGGCCAGGCAGGAGGTGCCTTTACATTCACACCATAGCAGTCCAGAAACTGACACGTGGCAGGGCAGCACCCACTGGGTCCTAGAAAAGCCTGCAAGCTGCAAGGCTGGACTGCAACCGTCACCTTCGCTCTGCCAGTCAGGAAAGAGTCACACCACCATTTCCACACTAAAGTCCAGCAAACTGGGAAGGGAAGCTGGGGCCCAGGAACACAAAGTCGGCCGATGCAGGGCTCCCCTGGCTGACACACACACACACACAGGAGCTTCAGTGGACCCCGTTCTCATCACTCTGCTTCCCCCTCCCCACTTCTTAAACAACAACAAAAAAGGAAGCAGCGGGGGGGGGGGGCGCTGCCTTGCTGTTCCTGACTGCTGGTATTACCATGATTTTTCTCATTCAGCAAATTTTTTGTGGCTGGAAGGAACATCTCCATGAGCTCAGGCACCTTCCTGATGACATGAACGGCACACAGGGCTGCCTGCAGAAGAACAAGGGTGGGTGGCAGTCTGGCAGCTCTGAATGCAATCTCCCCCCACCCCCCAGCTGAAAAGCAAAAACAAACACATCTCACTTGCACCCCCCCGCCCCCATCATATGGGCCAGTGAGGACCTCCAGCGGGATGGGCACTCTGTTATCCCCTCCAGAGACAAGCCCAGGGCAAGAGATGTGGCCTGTGGAGGACCTCAGCAGCTTCTCAAGACCAGCCTCACCTAGCCCGGGGCTCCTCCCCCTCCGCTAGCCCATCCCACCTGTACCTTCTCATCCTCAGCCACTCTTCTGCTGCCTTGGGACACACCCCGCCCCCCATCTCCACCACCACCTGTGATTCCTTCTCCCTACAACAGGCCCCCCCACCCCCACTGCCCCAGGTCCCCCAGCTCCATCCAGCTTATGCACAGGAGGAGGAGTCTTTCCTCCAGTGTGGCTGGAGCCAGCAGCTTCACTCCTGCTCCCACGGGACAGCTGCTCACCAAGGACCTGGCAGAAGCAAAGCCCACCCTGCCATCCTCCTCCACAGCAGCAACAGCTCCCCCTCCCATGATGGAGCCCAGGAACCCAAGGAGGAAAAGCCCTCCTAGGAGCCAGATGGGAGCAGCTCGCAGGAAAAGCCAGGAAGACACAGACACTGGCCATTCCAGCCAACGCTGCTGAGCAAACAAGCCAAAGGCTGTTCAAGCTCCACCAACTCTGTGGGGAAAACCAAGTCCTTTGGCAGGTTTCTCTTATCATCATGGGGCCTCCAAGCAAGGCACCCTCCAACAGCTGAGTACCTTTTTCCTCAAGTAAGAGTTGGACGTTTTCAGCAGCTTCTCCACCTCCCCAGCTAGATCACGACACATCTCCGAGGAGCCCATGCAGCCCAGGGTGCAGAGAGCTAGGCCCTGCACATACTGCGTGCTGTGATTAAGGTCACTAGAAGGGAAGGAACACAGCCTGATTAAACATCCAGGCCAGGCACGCCCAGGACAACAACAGCACAAGGGGGCTTGCCTCTCTTCACACAACTGGAAGAGAGATCCAGCAAGAAGCAGAGCTGTTCTGCCTGCCACAGCCTCTGTGCAAATGCCGCACACAGCTCCTCCAGCTAAAAGGAAGTGCCAAGAAAGCTCTCACCACCTGAGATCCTGGTCAGGTAAGGCAGTGTTGAGCTAGTAGGGGGATCAACAATCCTACTCCTCAGTGCACAAGAGCTTCAGACGCTCACAACCTCTGTAAATCCAGCAGAGAGCGGAACATGTGCTTCTGAAAGGCCACCCCACAGGCCAGGCCTCCATGGATCCAGAGGCGGCGGCAGCATCAAGGACTGGGCAGAGCTGCAGCGAGACCACGCTGGCTAACTGCCCCACTGCAGCCTCCCTGGCTCTTTATTCAAGGCGGGAGCTAAAAGCTTCTGCATTATAGCCACTGTCTATGGAGGGGAAGCCAGACCAAGACCCCTCATGCCTGAATCAGGCCTTTGCAGAGCTCCCCAGCTCCACGACAAGCAAGAGCCCCAGAAGCCCAGCAGCGGGACAGAAAGAGGCTTTACTTCTTGATGCAGTTGGTCATGAGAAGGTGGACATCCTGCCTCTCATCGAGCAGCAGCATGGCTCCAAGGTACCCAATCCGCTTGTCCGTAAACTTCTGAGAGGCAATCAGTTTGAGGCACTCCAACTGCAAGAAGGGACACAGAAATGGTTTGCTGCTGCAGCCCTCATCCCAGCCAGTCTGGCCTCTGTCCCAGGGAAGATGCTGGAGCAGATTTTGAAGGGATCAGTCTGCAAGCATCTGAAGCAGGACCAGCCCAGAGCAGCCCCAACCAGCGTTCATCCAGCTGCTGCTTCAAGACTGCTGAACGACTCTTGCTGCAAACAGGCTTTTCCTAATATCCAGCTGGAACCTTCCAACCCTTAATGTAAACCCATCATTGCAAGTTCTATCCTCTGCTGCCAACAGAAACAGCTCCCTGCCATTCTCCTCTATGGGACAGCCCTTCAGAGACTTCAAGAGAGCCATCCTGTCCCCCCCTCCCCTGTCTCCTTTTCTCCAGACTGAACCTTCCCAGGTCCCTTTGCCTTTCTTCCTGGGGCTGCTTGGTCTCCAGGCCCCTGAGCATCCTCATCGCTCTCCTCTGCACCTGCTCCCTCAGCCTCTCCTCCTTGGTCTCCAGGCCCCTGAGCACCCACTCTATATGCCCACATCCTTCCTGAAGGGAGGCCACCAGAACTGCACACAAGACTCCAGGTGCGGTCTGACCAATGCAGTGTGCAGCAGGACTATGACATGAGAAGTTCTCTCAAGTTTATCCACAAACTGAGCCACTGTCTGTTTGTTCATATATTCCATTTTAGATTGCCCTCCCCCACTGAATGGGGCTCAGGGCCGTGTACAATATAAAGTTATTACAATATAAATATGACACTATTTAAAACCATAACATCAGTACTATTCAAAGATGATAAGAAATCCAAAAGAGCCAGCTGCTCACGGGGGGCACAGGGGGGTGGAAGATGGGAGTGCCAGAGAATACAACCAGCATTGTCCTCAACCCAAGGCCAGAGGAACATCTCTGCCTTACAGGCCCAGCGGAACTGCTTCACCTCCTGCAGGGCCCAGATGTGATTCGGCAGAGATAGGGCAGTGAAAGAGGACAGCTGTGGCTCGATGGGGTGGGGGGATTCACACTCTAAACTGAGGTCCTGGACAAGAAAGGCAGCCGGGCCTCCCGCAGCCCCCTTTCTCTCTTAACCTGGCCCTTTCTGAGTCTCCCCAACTGCAGAAGCCTTGGGAGTGTGAGATGGCAAAACTGCTCAGTGGTCAGAGGCAAGAAGAACAGAACCTGACTTTCCATCCTTATGCCTTCCAAGCCCAACAAGCTCAAGTGGTGATCAGACTGCTGTCAAAATGCCTCTTGATCTCCAAGGACTCCCTCAGGCTGAAGTGACCCCACCATCTAGTGAAGGAGGAGAAACTTGACACCAGTAGACCCTTTCACCTAAAGGGAAAGGACCAAGGACACACAAGAACCTGCCCTCGTGCTCTCTAATGCCTTCTTGCTTCAGGGCAAAGGCCAGCTTGAGAACCCACCAGTTCTCCTGGAAACCTCAAAACTCCTGCGAAGCCATCAAGAGCTGACCACAGCCAAGCCCTGCTCACCCAGAGCAACCTGCGGATCTGTCTGCCGAAAAAGCAAAAGGCTCACATACCCCCCCACACTGGGCCTCAAATCAATTATGTGTTGTATCCACCTCCGCTTGTTATCTAGTTGTGACCAAGAGGTTCAGATGCTCAGGAAGTCTTCCCGCAGCCCAACAACGATTACACTGGTCCATTCACAACAACCACATCAATGTCAAGGAAGACATTTATTGGCACGGGAAAACCCACTTAGGAAAATTCAGACATGGAATTCGTCATCTGCAGAGTCTTGCAACACTTGATGGAATTAAACCAGAGTGATCGTTCCCGTCCTCTAAGCCAAGCTCCCCTGTGTGATGAACAGAACTTCCCTGGAAGAGAGATCCAGCATTCCTCACCAGTCCACGCTTAGCTGGAGGTCACCTGGGCAAGCACTTTCAACGACCAGTCGGAGTGCTCTGGACCATTCTGCCACCAAGCCAAGTATTACACAACATCACATGGAATTATGGTTTTTGAGGGCCATGCTGAGATGAGAGGCCACCACCAATGCTCAGTTCCAGCTACTGCTCCAAGGGAAGAGGGCCTACCTGTCCAAAGTGTGCAGGGTAGCCCAGCATATGCATATACAGCAGCTTTGCGACATTCCGGCAGCGGTACGTGTTGTCCTCTTCTCGGAAGGATGACCGGATGGCAGCACATTCTTTCTGGATCATCTCCCGCTCCTCCGCCTGTGTCCGTGCCGTCCGGATGGTCCGGATCAGCTCCCGGAGTCTGATGGGGGCTGGCATATTCTGCGGAAAGGTGGACAAGGAGGAGTCAGCTGGTCTCTGCCGACACTGCTGCAGCTGCAGGTGTACAACAAGCACTGGAAGCGCCAGATTTCTGCAGCCGATAGTGGTGGCCCCAAACACACCTTTCTGCCCACCTTCCCTCCACAAGGCTCAGCAGGGAGCACCCACTTTGCACGCAGAGGGTCTCTTGACCAGACCCTGGCACCACCAGCTAAAGCACCTCAGGTAGTTTCTCCGTTTTTCCAAATGAGGCACTTAAACCACTGGTTTTGAAGATTAGCCTAAGAGTGCAGCAGGCCAAGGGGCTGCATCCTGAAGACACAGCAAGCCTCCTACCCAGTGTGAAACCTGCCCTTCCCAGGCAACGTGCTTGAGAGAACGACAGTCGGCCACACAACATGAACGTTTTAGCTAGTCTCCTATCCAGGCAGCCTCTGTCCCAGCTGCAGAACTAAAGACAGCTCAGTTGCCCTTCTGAAAGACCTGCACCGGGCAGCTGACAGAGGTGCTTCTGGGGCTCTGGGCAGCTCCCAACACCATCAGCCCTTCCACCCATCAAGCTTAGAGGTACCAGGAGATGGTAACGACCTGTGACTAGGCCTCCAGCTAGTCCCTCATGCTCCTCACCATCTCTCTGATGGACAAGGCAATCCACAGGTCGGGAGTGAAGTGCCACCAATACACTGACAGGGCACAGTCCTGTCGCTCTAGGAAACCAGAACCACTGCTTGGCAGCTGCAAAGGGTTGGCGCCCGGCAAATAAATGGAAACAAGGCGGAAGTGGTGCAGTGGTTAAGTGCACGGACTCTTAACTGGGAGAACCAGGTTTGATTCCCCACTCCTCCATTTGCAGCTGCTGGAATGGCCTTGGATCAGCCATAGCCCTCGTAGGAGTCATCCTTGAAAGGGTAGCTTCTGGGAGAGCTCTCTCAGCCACATCCACCTCACAGGGTGTCTGTTGTGGGGAAGGAGGGTAAGAGACATTCTGAGCCACTCTAAGATTCAGAGTGGACGACAGGATACAAATCCAATGTCGTTGTCGTCATCTTCTTCCTTCACCCATGAGGACACTCCTACAAACTGCCTGGGCAAGTGCAGACGACATGCCTCTCATGGGGAATTCAACCCCCCTTTGCTGGGTCCCCACATCTGCAGAAGAATGCCCCCTATCTGAACCTAGCGCCATTTCAACACGGGGGCCAGAGTCAACATGAGAGGGAGGATAATTGCTTTGTTTGCTGTAGACATAGACAACATTTTCAATAGTAACTTTGTTTAAATATACATAATTTTGGCTGTCTGCCTGCCCTTAGAGCCTTTCACCTGCGGGGCTGCCTCTCCTCCTACGCTCCACCACCACAGCTCTGCTCCCCCGAGGTTCCACGCTGCCAGTGGGCAAGATCCCCTTCACGTGCTGTCTCTGTAGTCACCCCCGTCTTGTGGAAGGGCCTGACTGCCATTCCCCAAGCTACGTACAATCCAGCAGTTCAGGAGGGTTCTTCAACAAAGGGACTAGGATTTTTACGTTACTGTGTATGGGACATATTACAGTTTGCTGCACGTTTGACCCTCTTGTCATTTTATTGTTTCCAGCTGACGTGACCCCACTTTACTCCATTACAGCCACACTCTGCATCACATTTGCTCGTGCAGATTTTGGTAATCCTAGCCCTACCCCCACTGCTCATTAGATGTCTTCTCATATTGCTTGTCTTGACTTACAAAGTCCTGATTGCGTTTCTCTTCATATGAACTGTCATCTACTCCCACAATGTAACTTGCTCTGAGTCCCAGGAGGGAAAGCAGACTAGAACTACAGTAAATAAATGATTACAATAATTCATTATTGAAAAATTCAGTGTTTTCAATGTTATGAAATTAAACTTAATATTCAGATATGCTAGTAGTCCTCTCAACGCATTTCTGTCCAAAAATACACTCTTTTATTTACTGCAGAATTTATTTTTGCTTTCAAGCTTTTAATTTTTTTCTACCTTTCAGATGGCAAAAATTACGTACCTATACAACAATAAGCCACCCTGAGCCCGCTTGTGGGATAGGGCGGGATATAAATCTAAAAATTAAAATTAAGTTGAATAAGATGTAGCAGATTGCAGCTGCCTCTCAAGTACGGGGTATACTTGCAATTTTTCTTACAGAAACTCAGCTTTGATCACAAATGCCCTCAATACTGAAAAGGACCTCCCCAAATGCACTTTAATGAGGGCTGCCTTTGGAAACAGCAGCCAGGGTGTGGCCATCATATTCCCCATTGGCTCCCTGTTGCATCTGGTCCCATCATATCCCCCTGTATGGTGCCTGCATGGGCTCCCTGTTGCATCTGGTCCCAAACATTCAGCAGCTGTGGGCCTGGGCACCTATGGAACCACCTGCACCAGTCAGAGGAACCTGCCCACCAGCAGAGGGAGCTCTTCCGGAGCTGGCCTACTCTGCATGCTGACACATTACAGGTGGTACAATCAGTGAGCAGGCTGCAGGTTTATAATCAGAATGAAGCAAACCAACCCAATGGAGGTGTGAGCCAGGTATCTGAGATTAGGATAACTGTGCATGCACAAAAGAAGTCAAATGAAGGTTGCTAGGGTAAGCTGCATAATGCAGAACACTGCACTGAAACATCTGTGGTGTCACTCAACCCCATATAATTGAAGCCACAGCCCTTACAGTGCTCCCCCTTTAAGGCTCCGTGTTAGTCCTTCAACTGCAAAGCAAGGACGGCAGCAGAACCCACCCAAGGAGAAAAGGCTTCACCCTAGCAGGCCGGAGGGATGGCCGAACCCAGCTCCCTGCCTGCCAGCCACCCCTCCCCAGAGCCTGCAGCCATGTCAGAACTGATCCCAGGTGAAGCTGCAGATGCCCCCAAAGGGTTATAAACTGGGCACAGAGATGAAGGCCTGGCACTGCCCTCAGCTTCCACACAGCCATTATTTATGGGTAACGGCCATTCTTCCTCCATGAGCACATGCTTCCTCTTAGAGCCAATTTACACCCCACCCCCGCCATGGCCCTCGGTAAAAGCTACTTGGACATTTCACAGAGCTTCTTCCCAGTCTTTCAGGCTGACAACCTGGTCAGCTGCCCCTTGCAAAGCCACTCCCCCTCCCCACCAAACAAAGACGTTAAAGGACCCAGGACTCCTGACCACAGGTGGTCTACCAGCCATAGTGCCAGTTTTCATACACTCACATCCACAGGCATAGATGCAATCTATTGCTTTAGGACAGGATAAGAAATCTTATTTGACACATTCGTTGTCAAACATCTTTTAGTCTCTATGTCATAGGAGTGACTCCATTTTGCTAGCAAGACCCCTTCACCTGGAAATAACACATGACTATGGAAGACCCCTCTGAAAAGCATCCTGCTGTTGGTATGGATTTAGTTCAGGAGTGGCCAATGGTAGCTCTCCAGATTTTTTTTGCCTACAACTCCCATCAGCCCCAGCCATTGGCCATGCTGGCTGGGGATGATGGGAGTTGTAGGCAAAAAAACATCTGGAGAGCTACCGTTGGCCACCCGATTTAGTTATTTGAGTGAGATGGTTGGCAGTGAGCCGGACCACCCAATTCACTCCACACTCCCATTCTAGCCTTCGCACCTGCCAGCTGCGCATGTATTCTCTATCAGCAGCTTCTGCAATTAGCAGATCTTCCTGCGAAAGTCACCAAGGCATTTGCACTGCTGCAACGGGTGGATCTTGCCAGCTTCCTCATTCCTCTCAACAGACAGAACTGGTACTAAACTGAACCAATCTGCATCTTTTTCGTCCTTCTTCTTTTGAGGGAGGGAGTCGTTATTAAAGACAGAAGAAATTCTCAAGTTCCTCACCTCTTTTTTGCAAACAGACTTCTCTCCTGAGGCTCAAGAAAAGGTCCATTAGCCACAGTAGACAATACTAAGTTAGGTAGACCAATGGTATAAGACAGGGGTGGCCAACGGTAGCTCTCCAGATTTTTTTTGCCTACAACTCCCATCAATCCCAGCCATTAGCCATGCTGGCCACCCCTGGTATAAGATGTTTCATGTATGTTGCTACTCTTTTTATGCAATTAAGATTCTACAGGAGCAGTTGCGTTAGTCTGACACAACAAAGAAAAAGTCTGTTACACCTTAAAGTAGGGATGTCAAATGTGCGCCCCAAGGGACGGATCAAGCCCCCAGAAGGCTCCTATCAGGCCTGCAAGCAACTCACTATCATCTGCTTCCTTCTTTCCCTCTTGCTTCCTTCTGCATCACAACTTGCTTTGCCAGGCTTGCTCAATCGCACAGGAGCTGCAGTGCAACGCCTCTATTTTTCACTGGCTGACCAGCACATGAAGCAACCTATATACAAAAACTCACAATGCCCAGCCATTTCATGATTTCCTCTGTCTCTAAGGCTCAAAGCACTGACCATGAGATTTCAGTAATGAATGTCAATAAAAAGTAGGTTTGCAACTTACAGACACACCACCTGAACAGCGTGTTCAGGATTGCTACAGTATAAACACTGTCTCCAGATTTTGATGCAATAATTCAGAGCAAGAGGTGTCATCAAAGATTTCAGGTTTTCACGGCTGGTAACATCATTAGGGTTTGTAGAATCTTTCAGGATCAAGTGCCGTGTTCTACTGGAGAAAGTTTTCCTTCCAGACGTTTCGTTCTCAGCTGCGGAGAACATCCTCAGTGGCGTTGCAGCCGGAGCAGGCGCTCAGACCTTCTTGGCTGCTGTGCATTGAGTGGGCTATGCATTGAGTGGGCACTCAATGCACAGCAGCCAAGAAGGTCTGAGCACCTGCTCCGGCTGCAACGCCACTGAGGATGCTCTCCGCAGTTGAGAACGAAACGTCTGGAAGGAAAACTTTCTCCAGTAGAACACGGCACTTGATCCCGAAAGATTCTACAAACTCTAATCAAGAGGTGTCAGTTAACAGAAACTGTTAAATAAACAAAAGACTGTAAGAGTGCTGATCTTTTAAGCATATTTTAAGTTTTTGAAAAATCCTTAATTGTGTTTGTCTGTGTCCTTTATAAAGTTTGTCTCTCTGCTACCTGGCGTTACATTTTATGACACACACAGCCCAGCTCGACAAGGTCTCATTTATGTCAGATCTGGTGCTCATAACAAATGAGCTCGATACCCCTGCCTTAAAGCATAATGGATCTATTGTAGCTGCAACTTTTATGGGCTTAAGTCTATTGCACAAGATACAAGAAGTGTGTTTTCAGTAGTGAATATTCAAACCTCATAGCCCCAGAGGAACCTCTGGCTGTGAACAGCTGATTGAAAAGGAAATGAAATGCGAGAGGTCTATAAGCATTTCTGTGTATTGCCAAAATCTATGCAAGGTTACGCGCAGCAGCAGTGAGACTATTCCCATCATGTGGATGGTGAGGTCCGTGTCTGAGCATTCCATGCACAATTTTGCACACTCTGGAAATCCCAAGGATTATCCTGCAATGCTTCAGCTGGCCCCATCTCTCTTTCTAAACAATGTATTACCTGGCAAAAAAAGAATAAGATGTCTTTCTTTGTTGTGGAACCTCTGAGACAAAAGCTGATTCTGACCAGCCCTAGAACTTCTCTGAACGTAGCCACATTCAACAGGTATCAGGGCATCTTATACAACTACAACACAGTTTCTGGGCACCCATGCACCTTTTGACTTGACTTCTTAATGGCACCTTGTGAAGAACATCAGCAGCTAACATACAAAAACACTCCCTTATAAATGGCAGCTGCCAGTAAAAAGCATGCAACACCATGAACACCATAGGAGGTGGTGGTGGCTACAAGCACAGACAGCTTCAAGAAGGGAGTGGATAAGCATATGGAGCAGAGGTCCATCAGTGGCTATTAGCCACAGTGTATTGTTGGAACTCTCTGTCTGGGGCAGTGATGCTCTGTATTCTTGGTGCTTGGGGGGCACAGTGGGAGGGCTTCTAGTGTCCTGGCCCCACTGGTGGACCTCCTGATGACACCTGGTTTTTTTGCCACCATGTGACACAGAGTGTTGGACTGGATGGGCCATTGGCCTGATCCAACATGGCTTCTCTTATGTTTTTATGTTCCTAACTAATAACATTAGAGAGAACCACACAGTCATACAAGTAAATGGGAAAATGCTAGCTCAGTACTTCATTGTTAGCACATGAAGGGGAATGGAATTCTAGAACTACCCCACGATGACTAGCATAGAAAAGGAAGTTATATCAGAACCTCTGTCTACACTGACTCAGCTGCCCTCTTCTGAGCCTTCAGGGGTCAGAGTTCGCAGGCTCTAACTCAGCTAACAGCAAGTGCACAGGGCTTGCTTCACGGAACAAACAGGTAGATTGTATCATCTATTCTTACACGTCAAGTGGCATTTGAGGATGTATTTCATATTTATTTATTTATTTATTAGTTATATTTATATCCTGCCTTCCCAAAGGGGCTCAGGGCAATTAACATCAAAATGAATAAACAATTAAATAACCAGTTAATATAACTGGTTCTTAAAACAGCTAAAAGCCATCAAACGATTTAAGATAGAGAAATGATCTGACTTGAAACACAGAATACTGAACTTCAAACACAGATGTAACACCAGAAAGGGCGGAGGCATAGTAGTATATGTGAAGGAGGTATATACTTTTGAACAAATATGTGAATCTGAGCATGGCAGCTCAGTTGAGAGTCTCTGGGTAAAAATAAAAGGAGTAAGAAATAACAGTGATATTATTGTGGGGGTCTGCTATAGACCACCAAGTCAGGCAGGACTTGGATGAGATATTTCTACAGCAGATTGCAAAGTTCTCCAAGAGAAGGGATACCGTGATCATGGGAGATTTCAATTACCCAGACATCTGTTGGAAGTCCAACTCTTCTAAAAATGAAAAGTCAAATAGATTCCTGACTTTTCTTGCTGACAACTTCCTTTTCCAGAAAGTGAAGAAGGAAACAAGGGGATCTGCTATCTTGGATTTGATTCTCACCAACAAGGAAGAACTGATTGAAGAAGTGGAAATAGTGGGTACCCTGGCCAGTAGTGACCATGTGATTTTGGAATTTACCGTCTGAGGGAAGGGAAAAGCTATACATAGTCAGATTTATAGGTTGGACTTCCGAAAGGCAAACTTTGATAAACTTAGAACTATGCTGGGTAAAATCCCATGGTCAGAAATACTTAGGAGGAATGAGGTTCAGGAGGGGTGGGAGTTTCTTTAAAACAAAATACTGAAAGTGCAATTGCAGATGATTCCTGTGAGAAGAAAAAATGGAAAAAGCCTAAAGAAGCCGAAGTGGCTCCATAAACAGCTCTCTAAAGACTTGAGAAATAAAAAAGATTCCTTTAGGAATTGGAAGGAGGGCCTTATAACCAAGGATGAATTTAAACAAATCACCAGTGCTTGTAGAGAAAAAGTTAGGAAAGCTAAAGCTCAGTATGAGCTTAGGCTAGCCAAAGATGCTAAAAACAAAAAAAGGTTCTTTTCTTATGTTCAGAGTGGGTGAGCCCATTGTGAGGGCAAGGAAGTGAAATTGTAACGGGCAATGAAGAGAGAGCGGAACTGCTCAATTCCTACTTTTTCTCAGTCTTCTCTTTTGAGGTAAACGGTGCTCAACAAGGCAAAAACAGAACATATAAGAAGGGTATGAAGTTCCAACCTAGGATCAGTGTAGGGGTAGTACATAAACACCTAGTTTCTTTAAATGAAAGTCCTCAGGGCCAGATGAATTGCATCCAAGGGGTTCTAAAAGAGCTTGCGGATGTAATTTCTGAGCCTCTGGATATTATTTTTGAGAATTCTTGGAGAACAGGACAGGTGCCGGAAGATTGGAGGCAGGTGAATGTTGTCCCCATCTTCAAGAAGGGGAAAAAAGATGATCCGGGTAACTACCGACCCGTCAGCTTGACGTCTATACCTAGAAAAGTTTTAGAACACATCATCAAACAGTCGGTCCTGGAACATTTAGAAAGAATGGATGTGATTACTAAGAGCCAGCAAGGTTTTCTCAAGAACAAGTCAGGTCAGACTAACCTGATCTCTTTTTTTGAGAAAGTGATTACCTTTCTGGATCAGGGGAATGCTGTAGACATCATTTATCTTGATTTCAGTAAGGCTTCTGATACGGTTCCCCATACTATCCTTGTTGACAAGTTGATAAAATGAGGTTTGGATTCTGTTACCGTTAGGTGGATCTGTAACTGGCTGACAAATCGCACCCAAAGAGTGCTTGTGAATGGCTCCTCATCCTCTTGGAGAGGACTGACAAGTGAAGTGCCTCAAGGATCTGCCCTGGGACCTGTTTTGTTCAACATTTTTATCAATTATTTGGATGAAAGAATAGAGGGAATGCTTATTAAATTTGCAGGTGATACTAAATTGGGAGGGGTTGCAAACACAGAAGAAGACAGAAACAGGATACAGGATGACCTTGACAGGCTGGAAAACTGGGTTAAAATCAATAAAATGAATTTTAACGGGGATAAATGTAAAGTTCTGCATTTAGGTAGGGAAAATCCAATGCATGGTTATAGGATGGGGGAGACTTGTCTTAGCAGTAGTATGTGCGAAAAGGATCTAGGGGTCTTAGTGATCATATGCTGAACATGAGTCAACAGTGAGATGCGGTGGCTAAAAAGGCAAATGAAATTTTGGGCTGTATCAACAGAAGTACAGTGTCCAGATCACGTGATGTGATGGTATCACTTTACTCTGCTCTGGTAAGACTTCACCTGGAGTATTGTGTTCAGTTTTGGGCACCACATTTTAAGAAGGATATAGACAAGCTAGAACGAGTCCAGAGGAGGGCGACGAAGATGGTGAGGGGTCTGGAGTCCAAGTCCTATAAGGAAAGGTTGAAGGAGCTGGGGATGGTTAGCCTGGAGAGGAGATGGCTGACAGGTGATATGATCACTTTCTTCAAGTACATGAAGGGCTGTCATACAGAGGATGGTGTGGAATTATTTTCTGTGGCCCCGGAAGGTAGGACCAGAACCAGTGGGTTGAAATTAAATCAAAAGAGTTTCCGACTCAACATCAGGAAGAATTTCCTGACCGTTAGAGTGATTCCTCAGTGGAACAGGCTTCCTTGGGAAGTGGTGGGCTCTCCTTCCTTGGAGGTTTTTAAACAGAGGCTAGATGGCCCTCTGACAGCAATGAAGATCCTGTGAATTTAGAGGGGAGGTGTTTGTGAGTTTCCTGCATTGTGCAGGGAGTTGGACTAGATGACCCTAGAGGTCCCTTCCAACTCTATGATTCTGATATGTCCATCCAGCAGTGTTCAATCAAGCTTGGTTTGCACAAGAGAACTGTCTGCCCTCAGTTTCATACTACACCTTTAAAGATGTCCCCAAAACCAACACCTGCTAACTGCAAAAACCCTAAAGAACTGCCTAAAAATGTTGAATAACCCGCTGGACTTGAAAAGCTGTTTCACAAAGTAAGACCACTGGAATGAAACTGACAATACATCAGCAACAAAACTGAGATACAGACATCTAAAAATGAAAGTGTCAACAGTTATAAACTTTACAAATCTTAAATAACTTCCTATATACAATAGAAAAAAATAGCAAATGCACTTCTGAACGAGACAGAAATCTACTGAATCTAACAGTTTCGCCATGCCTTCAAATGTGCTCCAAGGGAACTTTCAAGATGCACCAAAAACACACTGAAATTATGTGTGGTCATCTATCGAATTTAGACAACCAGTGCAGGTAACTGAAGCCATCTGTTTTGTCAGCTGCCCATACTCAACCTGAATGATGACAGCAGAGCAAAGAAGCTGAGGAATCTGCATTTGTGTTATGCACTCTTAGGCTTTGCTTCAATTTACAATGAAGACCAAAAGTTTTAACAAAAAGTGTGGAGGAAAACTGAGTTTTGGGGCAAGGGCTGAAGGGAGCGCGAGGAGCACTACGTAAGTATTTGGAGAGGGTGAATCAGACATAGAGAGGTAAGAAAGACTAAACCGTCATTTAAAAAGACCAGGGGTGCAAAGGTCATAAGCAAATATAAGTTCATCAAAAATTAAATGCAGGTATCAAGTGCGTTTGAGACATTCAGCAGCATTTGCGTTATCCTTTTTAACTCAGCAAGAATGAAAGTCATGCTCTCACACAATAATTAACTTCCCTAGCAGCTCCCTGGGCAAAGGAGTCAGCACCCCTCCCTCCAGATCCAAATCCTAACATAAGCCTAGATACAAAGATGAAGTAGTCCACATAATGGGGCCAAATAAATGTAGGGAGGATTTTTCCAAACCCAGGACCCCCAACCCCTCAAGTTAGCAGGAAAATCCAAACAACTGCATTTTTCTTTTAAAAATTAAATGGGAGAAGCAATGTATGTGGGTCTGCAGTTACTGTAACATAAATTTAACAAGTCAACCAAAATCAAATGAAATCAACATTGGCTTTACAACCAAATGTAAAAAAATTAAAGACTAATTAAGGGAAGGGGGAGAAAACGGCAAAGAAGAGGTCATGGCAGTGGGAGGGGAGGAGGGGGAAGGAATGGAAGGTGGGTACCCCTGCCTTGCAGACCGCTGCCCACATCTACCTATTAAATTTTTAGTCTGCCCTTCCTCCAGGAGGTGAGAGTTGTGTGCATGAATCTCCCTCCCTTTTCTTACCCTCAGAATAAGCCTGTGAGGTGAGAGAGAGAGAAAGGCTGGCCCAGCCAAACTTCATGGGAAACTGGGGGTTTTCACCCAGGCTGCCAGATCCTAATGCAACACTTTCACCATTATATCATACTAGTTCCTCATGGGCAACAGGAGCTGATGTAATCTGCCCACATCACCAAGTGAAGAACAGCATTGCCAGTCCCTCTTTTGTGCAGTCTCTACTCTGTTACCTTCCTTCATTCTTCTTCCTGCTCTGACCTCCAACAACTTGTTTGCAGAGCAGGGAGGAAGTGAGCAGTGGAGCACTCTCACTTCCTCTCTCAGAAGCTCTGCTTAACGAATGTACACAAAATGTTCCCTGTATGTCTAGGAAGGACCCAGAGGTGCCAATCTCAACTCTAAGAAATCATCCCCACCCGGCTCCAGATTGCCTGTATGTTAAGACAACATCAACACTCCTCCCCTTAGAACATAAGAGAAGCCATGTTAGATCAGGCCAATGGCCCATCCAGTCCAACACTCTGTGTCACATAAGAGAAGCCATGTTGGATCAGGCCAGCGGCCCCTCCAGTCCAACACTCTGTGTCACAGAAGAACATAACAGAAGCCATGTTGGATCAGGCTAGTGGCCCATCCAGTCCAACACTCTATGTCACAGAAGAACATAAGAGAAGCCCTGTTGGATCAGGCCAATAGCCCCTCCAGTCCAACACTCTGTGTCACAGAAGAACAGAAGAGAAGCCCTGTTGGATCAGGCCAATGGCCCCTCCAGTCCAACACTCTGTGTCACATAAGAACATAAGAGAAGCCCTGTTGGATCAGGCCAATGGCCCATCCAGTCCAACACTCTGTGTCACATAAGAGAAGCCCTGTTGGATCAGGCCAATGGCCCATCCAGTCCAACACTCTGTGTCACAGAAGAACAGAAGAGAAGCCCTGTTGGATCAGGCCAATGGCACATCCAGTCCAACACTCTGTGTCACATAAGAAGAGCCCTGTTGGATCAGGCCAGTGGCCCCTCCAGTCCAACACTCTGTGTCACATAAGAACATAAGAGAAGCCCTATTGGATCAGGCCAGTGGCCCATCCAGTCCAACACTCTGTGTCACATAAGAGAAGCCCTGTTGGATCAGGCCAGTGGCCCATCCAGTCCAACACTCTGTGTCACATAAGGACATAAGAGAAGCCCTGTTGGATCAGGCCAATGGCCCATCCAGTCCAACACTCTGTGTCACAGAAGAACATAAGAGAAGCCCTGTTGGATCAGGCCAATGGCCCAGCCAGTCCAACACTCTGTGTCACATAAGAGAAGCCATGTTGGATCAGGCCAATGGCCCATCCAGTCCAACACTCTGTGTCACACAGTGGCAAAAAAATTTATATATACACACACACTGTGGCTAATAGCCACTGATGGACCTCTGCTCCATATTTTTATCTAAACCCCTCTTGAAGGTGGCTATGCTTGTGGCCGCCACCACCTCCTGTGGCAGTGAATTCCACATGTTAATCACCCTTTGGGTGAAGAAGGACTTCCTTTTATCCGTTTTAACCTGACTGCTCAGCAATTTCATCAAATGCCCACGAATTCTTGTATTGTGAGAAAGGGGGAAAAGTACTTCTTTCTCTGCTTTCTCCATCCCATGCATTATCTTGTAAACCTCTATCATGTCATCCCTAAGCACATCACAAAGCGCAGGACACATTATAGGCTGTGCAGATATGTAATCAGAACTATGTAAGGGAAGGAAACTCCAAATCTGCAAGTCTGGGAAAGAAACAATTTTCACTCTCCCACGGCCTCCCCGCAGAGCGGAGCTGTTTCTAGCTGCAGTAGTCGTCTTCCTCCTCAGCACCACAAGCATGAAAGTGCAGCGGGCGGGTCCACCCAGGGCGACGAGCAGGGCCCAGGCTTTGCGCCTCTGGACAGGGAAGTGCGTCCTGCTTAAGGCACGGGCGACCTTCTCTTCTGGCGCTGGGAATGCCTCGGAACCGACTCAGCGTCGCCCGCCCGCCCGGCCTCTCTGCCCCTGCCCTGGCCGCTCCCGCGGAGTCGAGCAGGGCGAAGGCGCCCCAGGGAGCGGAGAGGAAGAAGCGGGCCCGGCCGTCCCCCGCTCCCTCCCTGCCAGGGCCGAGCCGCCGTGCGGGGACCAGGCCACCCCCAGACCGAGAGCGCCGCCCCCCCTGCTCACCGGGCCGGGTCCCTGCGGCGAAGGCGGCGAAGGCGGCAGGAGACAGGCATCCAAAATGGCGGCGGCGCGGCCTCAGCACCGCTACCGCAGGCGGAGGTATCCGCGCCCCCGGACCGCCGCCCTCCCTCCCTGTCTCTCGCCCTCCGGGCACGGCTCCGCAGAGAGGCGCCGCCACCCCTCGCCCGCGTCGGCTCCCCCGCCCGCCCCTCGCCCGCCGGCAGCCGCCGCGCTTCGCCTCAGGACTCGTTTCCCTCGCGGAAGCATCCGCGACGTCTTTACAGCGGCGACCGAGCCGCGCCTCGGCGGGCACTGATGACGCAAGACGCCTGCCTAGTCACCTCTGCGGCTGTGCCCGGGAGCCTCGTCCGGCCGGCTCCGCACGCCCTCGCCAAGAGTTCCGCCCCCGGCGCCTCCCAGGACTCCCTGCCGGAAGCAGTCGCGCTCCCTCCCGGGGCCGCCTTCAGGAGGCGTGACCTGTGCTCAGGGCGTGTGGAGCGCCGGCCGAGGCTGGCCCTGAAGGCTGTCCCCCTTCTGCCGCTTCAGGGAGCGGAGGGTGGGCGGCGCCAACTGTCACGCGGCGCCCCCTCCCCAGAGGCCGCAGTGCAGCAGGCCTCCTCCTGCCGGGCGGGAGGGGCTCCGGGGCAACCGCGGAGGGGAGGGGAGGAGCCGTGGCCATGGCGACGGGGGCGTGGTCTCGCTGGGGCTGGCTTCGCCTTCGGGCGCCACGGCAACCGTGGGCGGGCCTCTGGCGGTGTCGTCATCAGAGAGAGCCGCGCACAGCGTCGTGAGGTCAAGAGCGCGGCATTCCGGCGCGCCCTGCGAGGCGGGGTCAGGCCGGGGCTGCGGGCAGGAGTCGGCGGGATGGAGGAGCCCGGCCACGGCAGAGGCGGCGGGTGAGCGAGACCCTTCACTCCCGCAGGGGCGGGGCTGAGCTGGGGGGAGGCGGGTCTCCCCCCCCCTTCCCTGGGGTGCCCCCGCAGGCAGGTGAGGCGGGGGGGAGCCAAGCCCTTTCACTCGGGTAGGGGAGCGGAAGCCTGGGGGGGTGGCGGGTTCCCCTCCCTTCTGCGCCCCTTTCCCTGGGATGCCCCCGCAGGCAGGTGAGGCGGGGGGAGCCAAGCCCTTTCACTCGGGTAGGGGAGCGGAAGCCTGGGGGGGTGGCGGGTTCCCCTCCCTTCTGCGCCCCTTTCCCTGGGATGCCCCCGCAGGCAGGTGAGGCGGGGGGCAGCCAAGCCTCTTCACTCAGGCAGGGGAGTGGAAGCTGGGCGAGGGGGGGGGGTGGCGGGCCAACCCCCTCCCTCCCCCCTTCCCTGGGGGGGCCCTGCAGGCAGGTGAGGCGGGGGGGGGTGAGCCAAGCCAGGTGAGGCGGGGGGGGGGTGAGCCAAGCTTCACCAGGCAGGTGAGGCGGGGGGTGGTGGTGAGCCACTTGGGCAGGGGAGCAGAAGCCTTCTGCGCCCCCTTCCCTGGGGTGCCCCTGCAAGCAGATGAGGCGGGGGTGAGCCAGGCCCCTTGGGGAGGGACAGTGGCTCAGTGGTAGAGCATCTGCTTGGGAAGCAGAAGGTCCCAGGTTCAATCTCTGGCATCTCCAAAAAAGGGTACAGGCAAATAGGTGTGAAAAGCCTCAGCTTGAGACCCTGGAGAGCCGGGGGGGAGCCAAGCCCCTTCACTCGGGCAGGGGAGCAGCAGCTTGGGGGGGGGGTGGCGGGTTCCCCTCCCCTCTGCACCCCGTTCTCTGGGGTGCCCCCGCAGGCAGGTGAGGCGGTGGGGAGCCAAGCCCCTTCACTCGGGCAGGGGAGCAGAAGCTTGGGGGGGTGGCGGGTTCCCTTCCCCTCTGCGCCCCCTTCCCTGGGGTGCCCCCGCAGGCAGGTGAGACGGGGGTGAGCCAGGCCCCTTAGGGAGGGACAGTGGCTCAGTGGTAGAGCATCTGCTTGGGAAGCAGAAGGTCCCAGGTTCAATCTCTGGCATCTCCAAAAAAGGATACAGGCAAATAGGTGTGAAAAGCCTCAGCTTGAGACCCTGGAGAGCCGCTGCCAGTCGGAGAAGACAATACTGACTTTGATGGACCAAAGGTCTGATACAGTATAAGGCAGCTTCATATGTTCACTCGGGCAGGGGAGCGGAAGCCTGGCCGGCTGGGCTGGGGGTGGGCTTGGGCAGGGGTGCAGAAGCCTGTGTCAAGAATGCAGTTTCAATGACGAGTTGAAGTTGATACAAAACTACGTTTATTTATAAGCTGATTCAGTGTAACAGATTCTTGGGAGTGATGCTGCAAATACACTGATACGCTACTTTTAAGGCTTACTTCAAAAGTATTCCCAAAGGTGGGGGCAAGGGATAGTTCTAACACATAAAGGATCATAAATGTCTACCTTCTCCTGCTTTCCCCAGATGTGTCGCACTCCATAACAGGAATGTATGGTAATTGGTTTTGTTTCTCTCTACTTCTGCTTTCCAAGCAATAAAGCAGGAAGGGGGACCTTGGTCCTTCCTCCAAGATACTTCACAGACCAGTGTTATGGAGCAGTCAATTGTCAATGGAATTTTACCATGCTTGACAGTCTGGCGGGCTGGGGGGGGGGCCTCCCTCACCCCCCTGCGCCTCCTCTGACCCCTCCCCTTCCCTGGGGTGCCCCCGCAGGCTAGTGAGGTGTGGGGGGAAGCCAAGCCACTTCACTCAGGCAGGGGAGGGGACGCTGGGAGGGGGGTTGCGGGCCTCCCATCTCCCCCTCCCCTCCTTCCCTGGGGTGCCTCCGTAGGCAGGGGGGGAAGCCAAGCCCCTTCACTTGGGCAGGGGAGCGGAAGCCTGGCGGGCCTCCCTCCCCCCTCCATGCCTCCTCTGACCCCCTCTTCCCTGGGGTGTCTCCGCAGGTGAGGCCACGGCGGCTGGTCCTCTCTCTTTCTTGGCGGCGGGAAGGAGGCTCCGAGGTGGGGGAGCGATGCGAGCGGCGCAGGAGCGCATCCAGGAGCGACTGCCACCCAAGAAGCGGGACCTGCCCTCGGCTGCTGGCGGTGAAGATGGGGGGGGAGGGCGGGGGGTCCCTGGGGGGGCCGGGGGCGGCGAGGCCTCGGCCCCCTCCTCCCCCTCCCCCTCTGAGTGGCCACGAGGAGGAGGTGGGGCGCCCCCACACTATGGGGAGGGCGGGGCGGCAGAGGGGGTGGCCAGCCTGACGGTGGACCAGTTTGGCCTGCTGTACAAGGTGGCGGTCCCGCCAGTGGTGAGCGTCAGCCCGCTGCCTCCCGCCTTCAGCGTGGCTTCGCCGCTTCTGCAGCACCCGCACTCGGGCCTCCCCTACTCACCCCTCCACTACGCCCAGCTGCCCCCCTCGGCAGCAGCCCCGCTGCACTTTGTGGGCTCCCCCTACTCGGTGCCCTACGCCCTGCCCCCTGGCGGCTTCTTCCCCACTGCCTCTCGCATCCCCCACTTGGTGCCATTTACGCCCCTCCTGCTGGAAGAAGCCGGCCCACCTGCTCACACCTTCGGCAAAACCACCGCTGCCCCCCTTTCCCTGCAGCCCCACGGCGGGAGTCAGCTGCTGGACGTGGGGCAGGGCAGGTTTCCCGTTCAGTATCAGCTGTCCCACCTGCCTACGGGCTACTCTGCCTTTGAGGTTCCCGTGGCTGATCCCACCTTGGCGCTCCCACTGCAGGACCCCAAACTCATCACAGCAAATGGCGTGGGGAGGCCCCAACCAAATGAGGTTCTGGACATGGGCAGTGGCAGTGCCGAAGGGCAGTTGCCAGGGACAACGACTGCAGAGCCCACTGCTGACAGTCGCTTCTTAGCCAGCTGCCCCTCACTGAGGACAGAAGTTGCCATGACGTCTCAGCGGAGCACGCCGGACACAGACTTGGAAGTGCAGAGGGTGGTGGGCATGTTTGCCTCCTCACAGGATCACCTGGCCTGCTCAGGGCAGCAGAAGGGTGGCGGGAGCCCTTTGAACCTTTCTCATCGTGCTCTCCCTGGGCAGGGGGATGGATCTGGGAGGAGTCCGGGCCGAGCTGCTGCTGCTGAGAGAAGCCTCCAGCAGAAGTCCTCATCTGCAAAGTCTCTGGAGGAGGAGCTGCTCCCCCGCCATCAAATCCTGGCCAACGGCAGGGCCCTCCTGCCTGCAGCCCCAGATGGCCTGGGGGGAGTCAGTCCAGAGGCGCCGGCCCAGGGGGGGCTGCCGGATCCAGACTCTGCTCCCTCCCCGGGCCAATTGCCCTCCCACTTCATGAAAGGAGCCATTATCCAGCTGGCCACAGGAGAGCTGAAGCGGGTGGAGGACTTGCAGACCCAAGACTTTGTGCGCAGTGCAGAGGTGAGCGGCGGCTTGAAGATCGACTCCAGCACTGTTGTGGACCTCCAGGAGAGCCCTTGGCAGGGCTTTGTCACGCTGCATTTTGTGGTCGGAGAGCAGCAGAGCAAAGTGAGCATCGATGTCCCTCCCGAGCATCCCTTCTTTGTGTATGGGCAAGGCTGGTCGTCCTGCAGCCCAGAGCGGACGGCCCGGCTCTTTGCGCTCCCTTGCCACCAGCTGCAGGTGGGTGATGTTTGCATCTCCATCAGTTTACAGAGCCTGAACGGCAGGCTTGCTGTGCAGGCCACCCCGGGACCTTCCCGAGAGAGACTGGGGAGAGACAGCCAGAGCTTTCGAGAGGCACAAGCGAGAGCGGGCAGCCCCATGCAGAAGGGGGGTGCTGCTGTGTCACTGGGCTCCCCTCAGTATGGCTGGGCTGGCCCCAGCTTCCAAAGGCCTGGGGAGGAGCCTCGCTCGCCCTCGAGTCGCCCCTCGTTCATTCCCCAAGAGGTCAAGCTGTCCATTGAGGGCCGTTCAAATGCAGGGAAGTAAGAAGGCTTCTGCCCTGCTCCCTCCTGCCTCCCCCAGCTGTGTGCCTGAAATCATTCCACTGGCAAAGGCCTCCTTTCCCCCTCTCCCGCAGGGTAGGCTGAGGAATGGGAGCAGGTCTTCTGATGTGGAGAGAGGTGGCCCTCTTCTCACACAAGCACTTTAATGGGACACCTGCTGAAGCTGGGGCGGGGGGCTGGTGCAGGGAGGTCGCCACTCAAGCCCAGTCCTGCTGCTCTGCTCTGGAGCGGGGGGAGGGGTGCAGGCCCGCTCTGGGCATCTCAGGCAAGCAGGCCTGGCCTACTAGTGGGAGCTCCTCCTCCTCCTCAGGATAGTTAAAGGCACTGAGAAGAAATGGTTAGTTCCCACTCCATTGAATGGGAGGTGTCCCCCCCCCCCACACTAGCCCTGTGTGTTCTCTTGGCCTTGCAGCCTCTTCCCTCCCTGGCCTGTCCACTATGTCACTCTCTGAAATATTTGTGGCTCAATCTGTTCCAAAAGTTCAGCATTGAATAATAAGTTTGTCTCAGCATCTACCTATCCTAGGCCAGCTGTAAATGATGGACTTCCAGAAGCAACTTGAGGGGAGCACGCTCAGCAGTTAGCGGCTTGCCTGGCCCAAGCTCTTTTGGGGGACACTTACAGGACTGAGGATGTTGCCGCTACTGCGATCATCTCCGAGTCCTTTGAAGGGGATTAAGACTTGTAGTGGCAGTTGGCATCTTAACGAAATGTGGTTGGGTTCTTTAGACAAACAGGTGAACACTGGTGCTTCCAGGAGAATGAAACCACCGTATCATTTTTGAGCCTCGAGCACCAGTGCGTAGGATTGCCTGCCCGCTAGAGAATCTTGCCTGCCGTGGTGCCTCTGTAGGTGGGGGAGGGGGGAGCTCTGTTGAATTTCCTTGACTCTTCCTGTCTGTGAGATTGGAGCCCCCCTTCAGGGCAACTGCTAGAACCCGCCTTCCCTCTTGGCCTGAAACTGCAGCTCTCTCAGTCCACCTGCCTGCCTCTCCCTGTCCTTGTCTGCTGTCACTTTCCAGCACTTTGCACTATCCCCAGCTGCCTGTGGGTCAGTCACTGTCCCTTTCTCCACTCAGCTCTCCCCTTGGGTGGTGTGTGCCTCAGGCCAGCCCTGATTGCCCTTTGCCCACCCGCTGCCCTCCTCTTGCCCCAGAGCAGGTTTTGGGGGTGGGGAGGGAGGCATCTGAGAAGTGCTGTGGCATATAACTGGCCACCCCTTTCCAATTCCCTTGGGCTTTTTGAGCCTTGGTTGTCTCTGCTGTGCAGGATTGTCAGCCTGGCCAGCAGAGGCTGCATTTGCCTTGCACAGGTGCTGGGAGACAGAGACACAGCTGTGCTTAAAGCAGTCCCCAAAGTGTTGCTTCTAGCAGAGGAAGGCTGGGGGATGCAGGCACAGCAGGGCTGGCTTCCTAGAGCAATAAGCTGTTCCTTTCAGCAGACACTACAGAAAAGCCCCTTGCCTGTCCGCTCCTGATAAGTGCTTCAGGAGGGTTCCCTGATGTGCAATACTGTGGGGCTTGCTTTCACCCCCTGCTGTGCCACGGAACCTCTTGCCACCTCCTCGGCAGCCTGCCTTGAGTTTGGCCCTCTCCTTTTCTCGCTGGCTGCTTCCTGCAAGAACACACGTGCCTTCCTCCGGCACCATCCCCAGGGCTGGCTTGGAAGGGTAGGCTGGCCAAGAGGGCTTCCCTGGTGGCATCTTGTGGGACGCCCAGAAGGTGGCAGACTGGCTTGCAGACCCTGCTGGCAGCCAGAGCAATCCTTGCACAGCACCTTAGTCGAAGGGGGAGTGACTCTGCTGCTGTCCACAAGCGTCACCAACTGCATTGTCTCTGAAGCCTTAGGCCCGCCCCTTCTCTCCTGCCAGTTCTCTTAAGGAAGCATTATGAGTCTACGGATAATCTATTTTGTTGTGGTTTTGTATCTGTTTGGAAAAAACCAATTTGTACTGTATATTTGTACTTCGGGTGAGATCCTTTTCCTGGTTTACCATTTAAAGTCTTTCAACACAGATTGTATTTTTATTGTTAATGCTCTTAACGATTACTGCATTTAATTTGACTATGTAAGCACAGTATATATATATATATATACACACACATATATGTACACATATCTATATTATAAATCAATAGCTTTTCCTTTGTTGTGCCTGCTTGGTGTTTCGGGAGGGGGGGCAGCAGGGCATGCTGACTGCAGCAGCAGGGGAACAAGTCACTGGAGTGGTCAAGGAAAGGCGGAGGGAGGCAGGGCATTGATAACGCCTCCCATGCCTCTGGTCGGTGCCCAGCAGCCAAGGCAGAATTGTAGCCTTCCAGGGTGGCCACCCATTTCAGCAGTCTTTTGGGTTGCTGTAGCCATTTAGGAGGACCCACAAGCGTGGAGGTGACTGCTGGGAGTCGACAAGGACAGAAAGGTGTCTCCGGCTCATCCGCTGCTGCCCGCCTCCTCTCCAGCAGACCAGGCAGAAGGGCCCAGAGAAGCCTAAGGGGGGGGGGGGCTCCCCCCACCCCACATGCCCACGGGGAGAGGGAAAAGGCTAGCAAAAGTGAGTTCAACATTTTTCTGCCAGATGAAGCAGCAAAAGGGTATCCTCTGAGTGAATCAGGAATTGCACCAATTGCTGAGGAGTTAAATGCTGTGAGGAGGAGGATTTCAGGAGGGAGTCTGCCACGGCCGAGCACGGAATTTTAAGGCGGCTTTCTCTTGCGAAGGGGATCTGCAGGCATGACAAGAGATCATCAGTTCTAAGCAACCACCTGTTTCTTTCCACCAGTCTCCAGGCCCCAGCAATCAGCTCCTGGTCTTCCTGCACACGGGCCAAGTTCCTTGACTGCTTTTTGGGCCTTCCCACTTCTGCCTGTTCGGCACCACTAAGCCTTGGGAGGGAATCTTGCCCGTTGCTGAATTCTGCCCTGACTTGGAGCATCCAAACCGGGCTCTGCCAGGGAGAGGTGAATTCTTAATTCTGAGGCAACTGCAGCTTTCCAAGGACACAGGCCTGTAGAGACTTCCTTCAGTAAAAAGAAGACAGAACCTGCAGTATGAAGTCCATGCTCTTGTTCCCCAACAGAGAAGCTGGGGGAGGGGGAAGAGGAGGCCTTCTAGCCAAGAGGAACCAGCCTTCTATGCCTCTTCCAAGAGGGGAAGGGGACTTGTGCGTGCCTCCATGGCCCACTGGAGAGGTAGCATTAGGACCCCCCTCCACAGTTTCCAGCACCCTGGACCTCAACCTCATTGCTAGCGGGAATAGTTGTAACTAGTGCTAGTCTTTGTCAAAATCCGCAGGGAAGGCACGGACGACGTCTTTATTCGCCCCCCCTTCTCAGGTCCTGGGGTCCCATCCCAAGCAGCTCACAGGCTGCCAGCCGTTTTGTCCAAGGGGGCAGCAGCTCAATGCGGGGCACCAGGGCTTGGCTCCTCAAAAGCCATTTTGCCCAGCAGCTGGCCCTCCAGCTCCACGCCACCCACAGGCAGCGGAAAGAAGTTGATCTCAGCTGCCAGTGTGGCCACTGCAGAGGGGTCCTGGCCAAACTGGGCCCGCAACATCATGTCCATCTTCTCCAGCCGCCGCTTCAGCCTCTTGGCCTCCCGCTCCCGGATGAGCCGGGCCTGCCGTTTCTCCGGCGTCTCGTTGGCACGTTTCAGGCGCATCGCTTCACGATCCCGCTGAAGGCGGCGTGCACGCTGCTCATCTGTCTCCTGGAGGCGTTGCAAGCGCTTGGCCTCACGGTCCCTCATGCGCCGCACCTCTCGCTCCTGGGGTGTTTCATTGTCTCGACGACTCTTCTTAGCAGTGCGCTCTCGTTCCAACCGCTGGAGCCTCACTTCCAGGGGCTCGTTCTGCCGCCGCACAGCCCACTTGCGTACAGCTGGGGACTGAGCTTCCAGGAACTTCCGATAGGCCACACAGCTGTTACACACCAGGAGGAGACCAGCCGGATACACAGGGGAGCTCAGGGCAGGAGTCTTCTCGTCAGCCCCCGAAGGCTCTTTGGGGACAGGAACGGGCAGGGCATCTGCACATAACACCTCTGGCACCTTCTCACTGCAGCAGGCAAAGGACAGAAATGGGAGCTCAAGAGACAATCTTCTGGACCCCAGCTGGGCATCCAGCGCCGCGCCACCCACAGGCTTTAGCCACACCTTGTTCAACCAGCAGCCCTTTCTGTGGCCTGAGCACGTCAACCCTCAAAGCATTACTAGAGATCTCCAGAAGAGCTGCTCCCACCCCTTCACCCAGTCCCACTCTCCCACACACTTTTAGGCCCTTTGGAGCTTCCCCCAATTCCCCCCCCCCCGGTCCCTTGCAGGCCTGGGCTTCGCAGCATGGTCCACCCCCTGTCCACCTGGCCAAAGGCCAGAAGTTTCTCACCTGTTAAAAGTAGCATGGCTGGTAAAGCGTGCCCCACACACTGCACAGTTTGACAGCTGGTCCTCAGAATGGATGAGAAGATGTCTGCCCAAGGACCCTGGGGAGCCGAGTGCTCGGCCACAGACAGGACACAGGTAGCTCTTGGCACTGACCACAGCTGCTGTGTGCTGCAAAGGAGTCCAGGTGGTGAGGCAAGGGCTCCCTTCCCCCACCCCAAATACAGAACCCCCTCTGCCATCAGGGGAGGAAGCCAGGAGGGAAGGGCAGTCTCTCTTTCCCAGGTGCGGAAGAACTGTTTTCAAACAAGTGCTCTGGAGAAATATGTCAGCATTCCAAACCAGCAGCAGTTTCAGCAAGATCGCTCCCCCTCTGCCCGCGAGCCTCCCTGCTCCCCCTCATTACCTGGTAGACGTGAGTGACCAGCTCCTCCCTGCTCCCGCACTCCAGCTGACACAAAGGACAACAGGAGAGCCCCGTCAGAGCATCTGGGCTCACATGCAGATCCAACTAGAGGCAACAAGGCACGGGGTTAGGGCAGTAATGGAAACAGGCTGTCCACCTTGGCCCTCCTCCCCATAGCACTCCTTGGGGAATCCTGCAGGCCACATAGCAATGGGACTCCGGGGGGCGCTGCATCCCCTTTTCTGGAATGGCATCTGCAGCAGGCCAGGTATCTTTTCAGTGGGACCCTGCTAAGGTCAGCCAAGGCAGCATGACAGGGATTGAGGTCCCACAGTGCCTGCCTGGTCCCGATGGTGATCCAGGCCCCAAGAATCCTTGTCTGTTGCCCGGTGCCCCAGCCCCCTCCCGCCTTCCTGGATGGGGCTGACTTGCCTCCCTGTCCAGAGTCCCCTGCTGGCAGTGGCCAAGCGGCCCGTCAGGGTCGAGCTCTTGCTTCACTTTGGCCATCGCTCCATCTTCCTCTGAGCCGGGGGAGGAGACCTCATCTTGGGTGGTCTCTTCGTCCCCCTCACTGTCACCTGGGAGCCAGAGGAACAGCAGTGGGCCCCAGGCTCACTCTGTGTAACCCACCCTGTCCCATCCTCTCCCAGGAAGAGGTAGAACTCACTGCCACTGGAGTCCTTCTCCTGGAGCTGCTGCTGCTGCTCCCCGAGCAGCCCGGAGAAGCCCCTTCTCATCATGGCCTGCCGAGCGTGCTCCTCCAAGCCAACCAAGACTTGCTTCCCTGGAAGCACAAGGGCAGGCGTCAGGCCGCCGGCCCCCTTTGGCACCCCCTCGTTGCCCAGTGAAGGTCTCCCCTACCTGAAGATGGCCCAGAAGGGGACTAATGCCTGGGATCCACTCCCCAAAACAGCTTTCCCCAAACCCTGCCTGCCAAGCAAGGGTGGCCTGACCCATCTGTCCCTTCGCCTCCTTTTCTTTCCAGCATGACCTGGAAATACAAATGTCTTCAGCTGCATTGAGCGGCGGGGGCGGGGCCCTGACTCTGCCTGGCAGCCCTAGCGCTTGCTGGTGGGGCAGGCCCTCCGCGGGAGATGCTGGCGGCCGCCGCCCGTCCTGAGGGGGCCGCGCTCGGGGACTCCAGCCCCTGCCCTCCCCCCCCCCCCGCGGCCCCGGGCAGGGCAGGGCAGGGCTCGGGCCTACTCACAGCGCACTTTATTGGGGGTGGCCTGTTTCCGGCGGGACATGGCTCGCCCCCCCGGGGCTGCACCTGCGGAGGGAGGGAGAGAGAGAGAGAGGGAGGGAGAAGAGCCCCGTCGCAGCCGGGGGGAGGGAGGGAGGGAGGGAGGGGGCGGCACCCCTCCCCGCCCCCTTACCGGCTCCGTCCTCGCCCGGCTGTGCACAGCAGCGGACAAAGGGCCGGCGGCGGCGGCAGAGGACTGACGGACGGAAGATGGCGGCGCGGCGGGAGCGCCCTGCTCGTGCACGCCGGATAGGCAGGCGGGCGGGGGCGCGCAGCTCCGCGGCCTCCCTCCCCCCTCCCCCTCGGGCGGGTCTTCGTTCTGGTCTCCGCGGCGCGGAACGGCCCGAGGGCGGAACGCGGGGCGGCGGGCGAGGCGCATCCGCGGGACCGCAATGAGGGTTGCGCGCGCTCCCGGAAGAGGCTTGGCGCCGCCCTCAGCGCCAGGCGCGGATCCCTCCGCCGGGCCTTCTTCCGCCAGCAGGCGGCGCTCCTTCGCGTATCCTTCCGCCTCGCCCCGCCGCCATCTTGCCGCTCGCGGGAAGGAGGAGGAAGGAAGGAAGGGAGGAAGGCGAGGGCCGCTCGCGCCATGCTGGGCTCCGGCTTCAAGGCCGAGCGCCTGCGCGTCAACCTCCGCCTGGTCATCAACCGCCTGAAGCTCCTGGAGAAGAAGAAGAGTGAGTGGGGGGCGGGGCGGGGGGGGCAGCAGCCGAGGAGTGAGTGGGGGGCGGGGGCGCTGCTTCCTGCTCGGGGGGGGGCCTCGGGGGGGGGCAGCACCGCCAGCTCTCCCTCCCTCCCTCCCCGCAGCCGAGGAGTGAGTGGGGGGCGGGGGCGCTGCTTCCTGCTCGGGGGGGGGGGGGCAGCACCACCAACTCTCCCCTCCTCCCTCCCTCCCTCCCTCCCCCCCGCAGCCGAGCTGGCCCAGAAGGCGAGGAAGGAGATCGCGGACTACCTGGCTGCCGGCAAGGACGAGCGCGCGCGCATCCGCGTGGAGCACATCATCCGGGAGGACTACCTGGTGGAGGCCATGGAGATCCTGGAGCTGTACTGCGACCTGCTGCTGGCCCGCTTCGGCCTCATCCAGTCGATGAAGTGAGGCGCAGGGCTGTGGCGGGGGGGGGGGGCTGCTTGGGGCCGGTCTCTGCTCTCAGAGGCAGTAGGGCAGGGCTAAGCCTGATGTGTTTCCCGCAGGGAGCTGGACTCCGGACTAGCAGAAGCAGTTTCCACCCTCATTTGGGCTGCTCCTCGGCTTCAGTCGGAGGTTGCCGAGCTGAAAATTGTGAGTAATACATGCAGGGGCCTTCCTGCTGCTCTTTGCCGCATGTGGCGCTTCCAGCCACACGCCTTCTTTCAAGAGCTTGGGGCAGCCCTTTGAGGGGGTGGGGAGGACGAGGTTTGCCTCAAGGGAGCTGAACTTAGTCCACATCTGCCCCAGGCTGAGAAGCCACTTCTGCTGTGCTCATCTGTCCCTTTTCCGTCAGGTTGCCGACCAACTGTGTGCCAAGTACAGCAAGGAATATGGCAAGTTGTGCCGGAGTAACCAGATTGGCACTGTCAATGACCGGGTGAGTCCACCCCAGGAAACCTTCCAGAGAAACTTGCGTTTTTCTTGCTGGGGAGGAGTCCTGACCCGAGAGTGATGCTTGACCCTTTTGTTTCCTAGCTGATGCACAAGCTCAGCGTAGAGGCACCTCCCAAAATCCTAGTGGAGAGGTACCTCATTGAGATTGCCAAGAACTACAACGTGCCCTACGAGCCAGACTCCGTAGTCATGGTGAGTCACATGGGAGGTGGCCGCGACTTTGGCTTGTAACATACACCTACTCTAACCTTTTCTCTCCCCCTTCCCAGGCTGAGGCTCCTGCTGGTGTGGAAGCAGATCTGATAGACGTGGGATTTGTGGATGACGTGAAGAAAGGCGGGCGAGGCGGAGGAGGTGGCGGCTTCATGGCCCCCTTGACTGGCCCCGATGGGCTGGTCCCAATGCCTATGCCATCTCCCACTCCCCCCTTTTTCTTACCCACCTTCTAAAGGGCCGGTAAGTCTTTACTGCTCCGCAAGGAAGGGAAGGGAGCTCAGTGGAACTGGACTGCTGGTGGTGGTGGGGGGGGTGGAGTGCAAGAAAGGGCAGCTGGTTCCTCACTGCGGGTGTGGGGCTGCGGGCTGCCCATCTGAGGTGTCTCCTTTCCCTTTTTGGCCTGCAGGAGAACTTCAACGGCCTCCCTGTGGGGACTTACCAGCCTTTCCCTGGCCTTCACCCGCCTCAGATCCCAGCCACTCCTCCAACCTACGAGTCGGTAAGTGCCAGAGCGATTACTGGATTGCAAAGAGTGGCCGTGGAGTCCCCTGGCCAGCTGAGAGAAGGTTGGGCAGAAGCGGGCTTGGAGGTTGTTCTTGTTTGCATTTGGGTAACGAGTCTTAGGGAGGGAGGGCTGTGTCTGGTCTTGGGAGAGGAGCAGGGGCCCTGTGCCAGGACTTCCCCTCCTCTTCCTGGCTGCATCTCCCGACTGAGCCGGCTGCAGGGAGGCAGGTTGAGTGCTGCTCATTCATCCTGTTGCCACCCTCTAGTTTTTCTCCATAGCTGAGCCTTTTCAGAGCAGAGTCAAGTAAGGATATGGAGGTAAAGGAAGCACACTCCTCCCTTCTTGTCCTTTGTGCAATCAAATACATGGCAGGACCCTTCTCCATTCAAAGGGGGGTGAGGGGTGCAGTGAGCAGGCACAGCGGTGTCTTTTGCTTGCACTGCTGAGGTGAAGGGAGGATCCTGTGCCAACCCAGGTCTTACCTGTTTCAGATTGATGATGTCAGAGCTGACAAGCAGGTGCCCTCCCCTCGCATGGCTGGTGAGTCTTCGGGAGGGAGGAGGAGGAGGTGTCTTGGGGCCCAGGTCAGCTCCAGGCTGCTGGGGAAGGGGGCAGCAAAGGACTCTTTGGGTGCCCAGACTTGCTGTGGGAAGGCAGTGGGTGGGGCTCACGGTGGTTCTTTCTTACCAGAAGGCCATAGAATGCCTTGTTGGCCACCTAGTTTGAGCCAGTACAGGGCTTGCCTTTGTCCTGAAGGCGTCTAGGGAGGGAAGTTGTTCGTTCCCTGCAGCAGAGGTATTGAGGGGGCCGGAGGCAGCTGGTTCCTCTGTCTCTGTGGCTGCTGCCCCTGCCCAATGGGGAGGGGGAGGCTGTGTTCCCCGTCTAACCCCAGTGCCTTTGCTGGCTGCAGAAGCTGTAGCAACGGTGCAATTCCTGGGTGGCCTGACCCTGCCAAGGCGTCAGTGGCAATGGTGCGTCCTTTGTTCCTCCCTTGCAGGGTCTGGACCGAAGCCAGACACGGTGGCAAAACCGCCCAGCTCACAGGACAACTTTGTGCTGCCAGAGCTGCCCTCTGTTCCGGACACGCTGCCTGCCGCCTCTGCGGGTGCCAGCACTTCAGCCTCCGAAGATATTGACTTTGACGATCTCTCGCGAAGGTTTGAGGAGCTGAAGAAAAAAACCTAAGAGAGGGGAGTCTGGAAGGGGGCCGGCTGGCTGGGGTGGCCAAGCAGCGCACTCTCTTCTCTTCTCTTTCTCCTCCGGGCCTTTTTTCCTGCTGTGCTTGCACCGAATGCCGCTGATTTTCTGACACCCTCTGCTCTGGGAGGGAGACTGTGGAGCATCTGGCCTAGTCCTGAGGTTGTGCTTCCTGAGCAGAGTGCCCGGGGGGGGGTGATACGTGCATCCCTCCCTCCTCTCCCCCCCTTCTGGTGGGGTACCAGCCTCAAAGATTGTGGGGCAAAAGCTGGTTCCTAGCAGGGGCTGGTGTTGGTCCGAGATGGCTTGGTTTGGTCTGCTGCGTTCTCAGGGAGCCCTCTGGGGCCTTTATTCCTTTTCTCTTTGGGGAGGGCAAGGCCATGTGTATGACTGGCAGCTGGTGGGGAAATGGGGCCTCTCTCTCTCTCCCTGGAAGGACCCAGACTGTGCTTTGGCCCCAGAGCTGCACTTGCCTTGTGTGTGACTCTCGACTCGCCCGCCCGCCTTACTGGCCAAGCTGCCGCCTCCCCCCTCCTGCAATGGACCAGCCCTGGGAGCAGCAGCGGGGGGCTGCTGCTCTCCCTTCCCACCTCCGTCTCTAATAATTCCTGCAGCTTTTCTTAGAACTGTGTGGTGGGTTTGTACACTCTCTGTCAACTCAATAAATTGGGGGTGTTTCTGGGCTGGGGCCAGGACCACAGACTGGTTTATTTCAGGAGCGGGAGGGGAGCCCTGAAGCGGAAGGAGCAGTCAGAGGCTGGGCCCCCTCCTTCCCGGTGCCAAACGGCTTCTTCTCTGTGCCTCTCAGTATTCTGAAACCTGATTGCACACCCCGTTCCGGGCTTAAGGGGCAGGAGGTCGCCCCATGGTTTGCTTCCTCTGTGCCTGTTTTCTTGGCTTCCAGGCCTTTTCTCCCCAGCAAAAAGCCACAGGCCATTCCAAGGCATGTGTTGACAAGGTCTGCAATAATGTGGTTTCTTTTCCATACAGACCAGACCATCTCAGCCAGTGACCATCCTTTCCTCTTCCCCAGCAAGGAGAGGGGTGTGGCTTCCTTTGCTCGATGCCCGCCTGTGTCTGGACCCTGCAGCTTAATCCCCTTGTAGGACTTGAAGTCCTGCTCTTGGCGGCTCCTAGAGAGAAGGAAGCTCGGGGGGGGGGCTCCTTTTCTCACTGCGAGGAGAGCCTTTGGCTAGCCTGTGGGCAGTGGGTCAGACTGCTTTCTGGGCAGGCCAGGGCCGAAGCAGTGATTTCTGTGCATGGAGGGAAGAACTGAAACACTCTGTTCTCCCCCTCCCCCCCCCACGCAACAGTGACCACATTGCAAGGGGAATCAGGGCGGGTGGGGGGGAGCGGAGGTATTTGTTGTAAGGCGTGAGACTGCCCGGCCCCAAGATGCATTGGGTGGGGGGGGAGTGGTTCTCCAGTCCAGCAGAGAGCTTTTAAGAAGAGGTTACATATCACAGTGAGACGTAGAAACTCAGACACACGCCCCTCCCCCCTGTGCAGTGTCTGTTCTGCTGTTGGTTTGGGGGGGGGGGTTCAGTTCTCTGTAGCTCCATGGAGAGGGGGGGCAGGGCCTGGGGCCCACTGCTTGATGCCCAGCAAGCTGGAGATCTTGAGCTGGATCAGCTGCATCATAGATGCCTCCTGGGAGACCTGCCAGAGGGGGGGGGGGAAGGAGTGCTGTGTTGAGCCTGGAGGAGGAGCTGGGTGTTATAGCCCCTTTTCTCAGAGCAGCCTACAACCACCTTCCCTTCCTCTCCTCCCAACAGACAGACAGGCACCCTGTGAGGCAGGTGGGGCTGAGAGTGAAACCGGGATGGGCCCAGGTTCACCCAACTGGCTGCAGGTGGACTCAAGCCTGCCTCTGCAGATCAGAATGCCCAGTGATCCTGGCCGTTCTGCCACGCTGGCTCTGTGGGGAGGCCTGGGAGCGCGAGGTACCTTCACAGCCTTCATCTCCCTGCTGAAGATGGTCAGGAGGGCCGACACAAAGAGGTTGATGATCACAAACACCATGGAGAGGATGCAGGTGACCAGCAGCAGGGAGCCCAGCACGGGGTCCAGGGCCAGGACCTAGGAGCAGAGCGAGTGGAGGAGGAGGGAGGGAGGGGGCTGCCCTGGGCCTCGCTGGCTCAGGAGAAAGAGGGTGGCCTCCCCAGCCCTCCCCTGCCAGCCGCTCACCGCTTCGTAATTGAAGATTCCAGCCAGCAGCCCGACAATCGTCACAGCCGAATCAAAAAAGGTCTTGAAGCTGGCGATGCTCCACCCAAACAGGAGGTTGCACTGGGGGGCCAAGAGGGCAAAGGGCATGAGCGGCAGCAGAGCCTCAACTTTTGCAGCCCAGAGCTCGTGGGGCTCACCCATCTAGTCGGTCGTTGTGGGAGGCCAAGCAGGAGGAAACGGTGCTGCTGGGGTCACCCCTGTCCCCTCCCTGCACATGAGCAGCGCAGACCCCACGCCCTCCCCCCAAAGCAAGAGAAGGGAGAGGGGCAGGCTGGCTCCCCCCCTCCCCAGGCTGCGTGCTCTGCAGGGTGGTGGCCCCTCGCCTGCCCTGGCAGCTGCTTACTGCAAAGGTGTAGCCCACCAGGAGCACTAGGAGGGTGAGCAGGAAGCCCACGATCTCCTCCCAGGCTGCCTGCAGAGTGCGGCTGATGAGGAGCATCCGGGGGTTGAGGCGGAGCAGCTGCCACAGCTGGATGGTGCTCAGGGCCACCAGGAAGGCCATCAGCTGGGTGAGGGCTGCGTCCGTGGCGACCATTTCCGAGACGCGGAGGAACCTGCAGCCGGGGGGGGGGGGGCGTGTTGGTGGAGAGGAGAGGAGAGGCTTTGCTGGCCCTCCAAAGGCCAGCTGGGCTGGAGACAGGAGCAGTGGATGGGGGCATGCGTTGCTGCACGCTGACCTGCTGCGGTCCTGGCGATGCTGCCTCTGGACCCCCGCTGCCAGCAGCCCCCTCCTCACATACAGGCCTACCACAGACAGGCTGACGAGGACGCTGAAGGCATCCAGCAGGCTCCTCTTGGTGTGGAAGTGCCTCCATTTCTGCTCCTTCAGGCCCTGGGCCTGCAGCTCACAGGAGAGAGGCATGTCTGAGAAAAGGTGTGTGGAGGTGGTGCAGGGGCCCACCCCCGCGAGGACCCACCCCTCACCTGCCCCACGATGTAGTACAAGAGCAGCAGGAGGAAAGCGAGCTGGGCAGAGGCCAGCGGAACCAGCATCTGGCTGTTGGGGTGCAGCCGAAAGACCTGCAGGGCGGTGGAGCTGGCGACGGCTCCTGTCAGGGAAAGCGCAGCTGGTCAAGGGCCCCCCACAGCCGGGGGCCAGGCTTGCCTGGGCAGGAGCAGCCCCCCTCTGGCCCAGCTTCCCAGCCCCTGCTTGCCTAGCCCGTTGTTCTCCAGCATCACAGTAACTGCACAGAAGAGGTTGACATTGGCATTGTAGACAGTGAATTCTACAAAGACGGCTCGTGTGCACCTGTCCAGCCACTTGTCCTCTGCCAGAGCACGGAGGATGCTGTGGGAGACACGGAAGCAAGGAGACAGAGGAGCTGGCTGCCTCGCTACAGGATGGAAAGCGACAGGACTGAGCACAGAGGCCTCCGTTGTCTCCTAAGAGGCCTTTCCAAACTCTCCTCCGTTGGGGAGTGCGAAACTACAAAGGATAGGCTAACAGGCAGAGTCTAGACTGACTCCACAAGGACTAAGAGCCCTTGTTCAAAAACTTCATTAGGGAGCTGTCACCCAGATTAGTTATATGGGATTCGTGTCCTGCTAGATGCCAAGCAAATGACAGCAAAGACTTGTTGCCTTTTGTCTTCTGCCCCAAAGCACCCGATTTTCCCCAGTTGCAAGGAGAACGTTGGGCAGGCACCAAGGGGCTGCTCTCGTTCTGCAAGAAGCCCACAGCATCTCTTGGCCGGCCCATTCCACACCCCTTTGTCTCTTCTGAATTTGGGGCAAGCTGGAAATCAGAGTTGAGAAGCCCAGATGAGGTAACCAATGACTGGAGCACTTCTTGGAAATGCAACATAAAATGAAGGTGCCGGGAGAGGGAAGGCAGCTTTTAACCCCTGCTCCCTCTCCCTGCATGTGAGAAGCCCCGGAGTCCCCCAGCTCCCCCTACCTGTTGGCATGGCTGGCATTCCGGCCAAGCTCTGCCAGGTAGCCGCCTCCTGGGTAGACAGCGAACTTCCCCCTGGCTGGGTACTCTTGAAGGCTGGCCTCACTGTGGTAGAGCCAGGCCGCCTCCTGTGCTGTGCTGCTAGGCCCCCAGGCAGGGCGGGGGCAGCCTCGGTCGTCCTGGGGCCAGAAGAAAGCTGCCCAGGGCTTCTCGGGGTCTCCCTCTGCCCGGATCTGCCGGAGCCGCATGCTGCCCACCAGGAAGGAGTTGGCATCCGTGGCAAAACCTGGGAGGGGGAAAGTGGAGGAGCTGCTCTTGCGATGCCCACAGGGAGCTCGGAGGAGCAGCAGTCTGCACCTCTATGTGAAGGGGGGGGGGGTGGCAGCAGCAGGAAGCTGGAGGGCGTGACCAGAAGGCGGCTGTGTGTCGTCCCCCCCCCCACTCGATCCTGGCGCGCCTTCTCTCACCTGCTGAGTCCCGACAGATGCTGGGCAGCAGGGTGTGTCTGGCCCAGTCATACAGATGTTCCAGATCCTGAATGTTGCCCACTTGGCGTGTGAAGCTTTTCTGGAGGGCATTGCTCAGGTGGAACTCGCTGGGGCTCCTCTCCCCATAGCAGAGCACCATCAGCACGGCCAGGAACAGGAGCTGCACTGGGGAGGGGGGAGAGGCCGATGGGGGAGCTCAGGAGGGAGAGAGGGCCCCTCTCAAAGGGCCCAGTCCCAACAGAACAATCAGATGATTCACGCCCCCCAGTTGACTCTGCACTGCAGGAGAGGTGCCCGGGGTGCAAAAGAGGTGCCCACGCATTTTGCCAGCAGAGGCAAACTGAATGCATCAGGGCTGTGCACTCGGTTGCCCTGGTAACTGGGCAGAGGGCATGCTCCCCAGAGAGAAAAGCCCCAGCTGCCTGCAGGATGGGCACCCTCAGTGGGTGCCAAGTTCACAGGATGCCAATCGGGGACTCCTGCTGGGGTGCCCCCTTCACCCTCTCTTGGGTGTAGCATTTTGGTGAGAGCCAGTTTGCTGCAGTGGTTAGAAGCGCAGACCCTTATCTGGGAGAATCGGGTTTGCTTTCCCACATGCAGCTGCTGGAGTGACCTTGGGTCAGTCCCAAGTTCTCAGAATTGTCCTGCTGAAGAGCAGTTCTCAAAAGAGCTCTCAGCCCCTCCCAGGGAGTCTGTCTGTCTGCTGTAGGGAAGGGAAGGGAAAGGAGTTGCTGAGGGGAGGGGGGAGGGGCAGCGTGTTTCTTCTCTTCCAGCAGGGCCATCATTTTGCTGTAAGACCCCCCCACACACACACACCCTGCCATGGCAGCAGGCTGGGTGCACCTGAGTCAGTCACTCTCTCCATTCAAGTCTGCCTTCCAGGGTTGTTCTGAAGGGAAGATGGAGCCACCTCTGCCCCGTGGCAGCAAAGGCCCCAAGTCAGGAAGAGCTTCCCGTGGCCTGGCCTGAATTCCTTGCCCATCAGCTCCCCCCCCTCCCCCATGGTCTAGTCTTCTGCCTGCAGCCTCTGAATGCCACTCATCTACCCTGTGGGATTTGTCCTTTCCCACCCCTGGGGGAGAGGAGGAGGTTGTCAGGGTCCCCCTTGGGAGAAAAGCAGAGGCAGGAGAGTGGAGTCAAGCACCAGCCGGCCGGCCGGCCTTCTCCCCAGCCATGGATCTTGCTTCCCTTCAGCCACTGCCAGGTTGGCCCCGTTGGGCTGCACAAAAAGCCCAAACAGGCATCACCTGGCCCTGCGCCTGGCCTTCCTGTGCTGCCTTGATCCTCTCAGAGCTCTGCACAGCCAGCTGCATTCCTCTGCAGACCAGGCAGGGAGGGGCTAGCCTCTTCTGGGGCTCCACCCCCCAGGCGAGAGGGTGCAGCTCAGCAGCCGGAGGCCGGAAGCCAGACGTGACACAGGTGCAAGCAGGGCCATGCCTGCCATCCTCTGCCCCACTCTTGAGGCAGCCACACCAGCGTTCCCCCAGCTGGGCTCACCCAGAGAGGCACCACCAGCCTCGCCCCTACGGGGGGGGGGAGAGGGGGATGTGTCACTTCCTGAGCAACCAGAGGGGACGTCAGCGGAGTCACCCCATCAGCTCAGCAGTTGGGGCCCTCCTCCTGTGCTGCTCTCCCTCAGACCTGCTGGCCACCTTGTTGCTCACTCCAGACCTGCCACCAGTCTCAACCCTGATCCTCCCCGCGCTTTGCCCTCCTGCTCTCTGCTCCCCAGCACCTCACCAGCTGCTTCCCACCCAGGAGAGCACACGGCTTCTTATCCCACAGGTGCTTTAGGAGATTGCGGGGGGGGGGGGGCTTTCTCAGCAAGTTTTTGAAAGTCCAACTCTGTCGCATCACCTGGATCAGCCTTGCCCATGTGCGTTAGCCAGCTAGGTTAACTCCAAGAGGCTGGTGCCTTTTGCCAAAGCCATGCTGATCTTTCCTCAACAGGGCTCATTCCTCTGCGTGCTTAGCAACATTGTTCTCTTTAATAACCTTCTTCCAATTTTCTTGGAATAGCTATTAAGCTAATCAGCCCTTAATTTCTTGAGTCTCTACTGGGTACCTTCTGCGAAGTCAGCATTACATCCACTACCTTCCCATCATCTGGAAGGAAACTGGTTTTAGCAAAAAGTTCCACATTGTCACACAGAGGTGGAACAGCTTTGCAGCTGAGTTCCTTGGGTGGATGCCATCTGGACTTATTGATTTTGGTTTGTCTGTCAGCCTCAGAACTTCAGCTGTTGCCTCTTGTATTGGATTCAGTTCTTCCAACACTCACCATGGAAGCAGATGCTCCTTCAGAAACTGCCCCACATTGACTGATAGATTTCATGCCACGAATACTGACATTCAGAATTAATTCCATTTCTCTGGGCTGTCATCCTTAGCAATCTTTGCTCCCTTTTGCCAGCCAGAAGTCCCATGGCCAGACTTTCCTGACATTCCTTCCTAAAGAAATCCTTTGTGTTCGTCTGGATACAGCTTGACCAAGCTTGGCTTTCCACCTGCCATATTGTCAACTTGTGTTTCTTTTGCCAAACTCTGAGGCCTTCTTCATTTCAGTGAAACTTCCACTTTTTAAAGAAAGGGGTCTTATGGCTTCCTGGACTGTGCCCACTAGCCATGCTGGTCTCCCCTTGGGTTTAGTGTTTCCACTCCTCATCTGCAGTGTGTGTTGCCTGAGCTTCCACTTTGGTAGATTCCCAACAATTTCCCAAGCAGCTCCCCCTTCAAATATACTTCCAGCTTCCTTTGGAACAATACAGCATCACAGGATTCCAGAGCTGGAAGGGGCCAAACAGGCCGCCTCGTCCAATGCAGGATCAGCCTAGACCAGGAGTGGCCAAGGGTAGCTCTCCAGATGTTTTTTTGCCTACAACTCCCATCAGCCCCAGCTATTGGCCATGCTGGCTGGGGCTGATGGGAGCTGTAGGCAAAAAACATCTGGAGAGTTGCCGTTGGCCTAGAGCATCCCCGACGAGTGATCACCCAGCTGCTGCATCCAGAGGGCCAGTGCGGGGAGCTCACCACCTCCCAAGCTCTCCCAGCCAGGAGCCTCCTCCCGCACAGAGGCTCCCCAAGCATCTCTGGCACCCGCCGCTTCTTACCCACAATCTCTCGGGCCAAGGAGTACAACTTCTTCTCTTGCAGGGCTCTTCCCTTGGCCTGCGCTGCTGGCTGGAGAGGGGGCGGCCTGTAGATGGTGTTGGAGGTCCCGTCTCTTGAGCCAGGGGTTGCAGGAGGACACGGGAGGGCTACTGGGTTCAGCACCAAGAGAAGGGGGTGTTTGGCCTTGGGCAGCCTGTCTCTCCCTCCCTGGCTGAGCCCAGAGGCCACTGAGAGTTGAGGCTTGAATTACCCGCAAGGCCGAGCGCCCGCTGCAGCTCTTGCTCCTGCCCCTTGTCCTGGCCCAGCTCTCTCTTCCGCAGCAGTGCGAAGACCAAGGACAGGGCCACCACCTGGAAGAGGAGGCAGGTCAGCCAGCAGGCCCTTGCCGAGGAGGAGGGACAGCCCCTCCCGGTGCAGAGCCTTTTACCTTCAGCGGCTGCATGAGGAGGAGGCCCTGCAGCTCAGAGAGCACAATGCTGGTGACCCAGTGGGTGGCTTGGCCCCTGCTCAGCTTCAGACTGTACAGCACTGTGAAGAATCCGGAAGCCAGGCCTGCTGTGGCCACCACCAGCCAGCGGAAGACCTGGAAGCGCCCAGGCGAGCCTCTGGAGCAGGGGCCTCTCGGCTCCACCGGGGCCTCCATCCGGAAGCTGCTCACATCGCTGCTGGCAGGAAGGGGGGGGGAGAGAAGCCCCTTGTTTAGGCAGGCTGGGGGGGGTCAAGGAAGGGCCAATGGAAGACACCCTTTTGGGGGCACTCTGCCTGCAGCGCACACAGCAGTGCGTGTGTGTGACCCAGATCTTCACTGCCTGGAATTCCTTCGCATCCCGGCAGCCTTTGGGACACTGACTGCCTCACTTGGCGCTGAGTACCTGGGTTGCTTCACGCTGGGCTGGGGCTTCTGCTGCCACTGCTGCAGCCACTGCCGGAGTCGGCACAGCTGGTCCAGGGCATGCAGGTGGTCGTAAGGGTTTGGCAGGTTGTGCCAGTCCAGGCTGCGCAGCTGAGCCTCCAAGTCACACACTACGTGGCGCAGGTAGCCCTGGAGGGTGCTGGAGCGCTCTGGAAAGGGGGGCAAAGGGGTGTCAGGCCCTGGGCAGATTCTTCCCGCTCCCAGGAGGAGGAAACACCTGCAGAAGTGCAGCGGCATTTCCGGCTGCTCTCTGGCTCAGCAGGACCCAAGTGTGTGTGTTCCTTCCCTTCACCAGCTCTCCTTACCCGGCGTGAGCCTTTGGGGCCCCTCCAGTGGCTGCAGAGAGGTCCGGATGAGAGCAGCCAGGCCAGCCACCAGCTCTGGCGTTTGCTTCCAAGTCCCAGGGAACTCAGCCAGGTCTTGGCAGCAGCACAACGGATTCTTGTACAAGAAGCCCACCGTCTCAGTCAGCTCCTGAGGAAGGCAGGACAGCCCTGGTGGGACTGCATGAGGCTTGGAGCTGGGCCGCTTGGCAACCACTTCCAGGAACCTCCATGGCTGGTCTATGCACAAGATTCTCACCCACAAAAGACACACACACACACACACCGAGTTCCACAAGCGTGGGTGGTGCGGAGTTGTTTTCTGCGGCCCCAGAAGGTCAAGCCAGAACCAATGAGTTGAAATTACATCAGAAGAGTTTTTGGCCAAACACTGGAAAGAACTTCCTCAGTGGAAGAGGCTTCCTCCTTGGGAGGTGGTGAGTGGGCTCTCCTTCCACGGAGGTTTTCGAGCAGAAGCTAGATGGCCTCTGACAACAACTCTGGTAGGGTGATCTGGAGATCTCCCACTTTGACAACTGATCTCCAGCTGGCAGATCAGCTCCCCTGGAGAAAATGGCTGCTGGCAGGAGAGACTTTATGGCTGAAGCCTCTCCCCTCCCCAACCCCGCCCTCTCCCAGACCCACCCCCAAAGTCTCCAGGGATTTCCCAAAACATTCCTGGGCAGGAAGGGTCTTGTGGCCCCTTTTTGTGTGTCCAGGGATATGCTGATCGCCACTTTGGGGTTTTTCTCCAGGCCAGTTTGGGCAGCGAGCCTGGGGAGGGCCTCTTCTGGGTGTGGCACAGGGCTCACTGGGCTGTGTGTGGAGGGGGGAAGAGGTCGTTGTGAATTCCACATTATGCAAGGGGTTGGACGAGATGGCTCTGGAGGTCCCTTCCAACTCGATTCTAAGTTAGGCATTAAGTCTGATTCCACAACAGGCAACATGAGGCTTCTTGCCAATGGTTTTGTGCCATCTGATTTCAAGTTCTGATCATTGAGTCTGGTTATCTTGGCGGTGCCTGTTGCTTGTTCATATGCTTTGCTGGGCTTTGCTTAGCTGCTTCACTAGCTGTTAGACAGACTAGAGCGCCCCAGAGAAAAGCAGCCTCGTGCATGGCTGACTTTGGACTGCAGCAGGTGCTGATCAACATGCCTGAGAAAAGAACTCTGAGCTCCACTTTTAAGAAAAGACACTTAACAAGAGTGGCGGGGGTGGGGGAGGGATTTATGCAGCTAGATATTGTGAATGAATTTTGCCGCCTTGAGTTGATTCTGTCATGAACTTCCATGCTTAAGGAATAAGTATCTGGCCCTGCCCTGGGTCATTAGTCCTAACAAGGAACGTCTTGCTGTGAACATGTATCTCTTCAATAAAATCCTTATTTGATCCACATCCAAGAGGTTGAGTTGGTGAGAGCTACACAGAACCTGACGTATCTTTTGACTGCAAGAGGTACTGCAAGGGGAGGGCAGAGTTGGGCCCCTGGCAGGGATAAGGGGATGGGGATGCCAGATCCAGGCTGGGGGACTCCGGAGATTTGGGGATGGAGCCTGGGGGAGATGGGGGCCTCAGTGGGGCACAAGGCCCTGCAGTCCACCCTCCCAAGCAGCCTTTTCTCTGTAGTCTGGAGAGAAGCTATAATTCTGGGGCTCACCCCAACCCAGCTGGAGGCTACTGGCATCGCTGGGCCACGGGGAGCATGCAGGAGGGAGGGTTCAGCCCCCAGGAATGGGCCACTCCTGTGTCCTCACCTGCTGAATGAGTGTGACTGAGGGAAGCAGCTGGGAGGGCCCCCTTGCTGGCGGGGGGAGTTGGGAGCCTGGCAGGGGGGGAGGCAGCTGTGGGGCAGGTGGCTGGGCCCAGCGGAAGATGTGCACGATCAGCAGGTGCAGCGGGAGGAGGAGGACGGCTGCCTCCAGGCTCACCATCAGCTCTCGCCAGGTCACCAGGAAGGGTCCTGCAGCAGGCGACACAGCCCCTGAGCCCCAGCCCCTGGGGGGGAGGGAGGGGGTCCCCAGGGGATAGCTCCTCCTAGCCCGCCTGTGAAGGGCGCCCACCAAACGGAGAGAGAGGGCAGAGGACAGCCTCCTCCTCCTCACCCCGAGGCGGCTGCTGTTGCTGCTCTTCCTCCTCCGGCCCCTTCCACAGCATGATGTTGATGAGGAGGGAGCACAGCAGCAGAGCCAGGCAGCAGGAGAGCCGCTGCACCCGGGTGAAGGGGCTCCACGCCGAACACGTCACTACCGACAGCCACAGGTGCTCCTGCGTCAGCTTCTCCACCAGCCCCGCCCAGAAGAGGTACCTGCGGGGTGGGGGAGGGGCATGCTGTGGGTGAGCCATGCTAGCCCCATTCTACCCTCCAGCCCTAGTCAAAGGGAGGAAGCCACCCAGGTGGCCCATGGCTGCACTCCACCCTGCCAGAGAGGTCTGGGGCTCTGTGGCCACACGCCACGCAGGTACCTGAAGGACCTGAGTTCCCTGTCGGAGGCAGCTATGAAGACCTTGTCCACTTGGCCCTCCTCCATGTCGGCCGCCAGCCAGCAGCCACAGGGGAAATGGTATTTCTGCCGGGCAGCCAGGTCGCTGACCACCAGCCCACGCACAAACCTGGAGGAGACAGTTCCTGTCAGATGTGGCTGCTCTGGGGCACGGCCCCAGAGGGCTCCTCTCGCGGGGGGTGGGACGGGCTTTGCCCGAGGAGGTCTGAGCAAAACCCTCTGCTCCCTCCCTTGCCCCCTCAGGACTTCTGCCGGCTTCCCTGTTGCTGGGGATCCTCTATGGCACGCTTAGGGAAGGAGGAGGGCTGGTGATTGGGGGTCGGCGGGCCAGGGGGGCAATCACACCATTGCTGGCCACACAAGACTGGGCACCAGCAAAGCTGGCAGTCCGTCCAGGAGGTGGGGGCCCCTTCCTGACCCCCGGGCTCCAGACTGGCTCCCTCCCTCCCTTCCTTGGCTCTCTTTGGGGCTGCTATGAAGCTGGTATAGACCCCTGCCATTGGGCGGGCTGGGGGGGGGCAGGGGAGCGAATTACAACACAGTGTCTAGAATGCAGTTGCAATCAGTCAAATGCAACATTCAGAGGTTAATCACTGTTCCCCAGGAAGAAAAGGGAGGGGAGGAAGCAGAAGGTGAACTGGGAGCAGCCCCCCCTTCCCCATAAGCCCCACCAGACAGTTCCGTTTGACCGGCAAGTCTTGAAGGGCCTGGATCTCACACATCCCACCAAGGAGGGGTTACCGCCAAGAAGGCTCTGCCTCTGGTTCTTGGCCCCAGGACGCTCAGCATGCCATCAGTGGACGGGGGGGCGCTCCTCGCAGATCTGCTGGTCTCTGGCTGCGGAAAGCTTTGAAGGTGAAGCCCGGCAGCTCCTACTTGATCTGGAGCCAGTGCAGCTCCGAGAAGAGGAGGGGGAGGTCCTGCATTTGGGGCCAGCTGCAGCTTCCGGGTCAGACTCCAGGGGAGCCCGACGCAGGTCAGGTCTGGAGGTGACCCTTGCAGGGATCACAAGAGCTGGATCCGGGCGGGACAGGAAGGGAGCCAGCTGCCGAATGCACTGCAGACAGGAAAAGGCCGCTCTGGCCACGATCGTGATCTGGGCCTCTACTGACAAGGAGGTATCCAGGATCATGCGCAGGCTCTTCAACACCGGGGCTGGTGTGTCAGGAGGGCAAAGTGGGGAGCTGAATACCCGCCCTCCCAAGTCACAGGAGGTCCGTTCCAGCCACAGCCTCCAACCCCTTGGCCTGGCTTTCCGGGTGGGGTTTGGGTGGGCATTCATCAACAGCAGACTGGGCACTACCCAGCCACAAACTCCACATCAGTGGGGCGACGGGAGGGGAGAGGGATACAGATATTGAATAGCCCCGGGGAGTGAGTGATGGCGCATCTGCTAAGCTCCGACTCCGCTCCCTCAGCCCTGGAATCCACCTTGGCAGTGCTTCCCACCTTTCCCCGCAGGCCAGAGATTTACCATCTGGGGTGGGCTCCAGTGTTGTCATGCCAGAGGCGGATGGCGTGCAGGGTGCCCAAGGGCTGCTGGGTGGTGAGCAGGAAGGCGTCCATGCTGCCCGGCTCAAAGCTGGGGGCTTGCAGGTGCTGCAACAGGTGTGGCTCACTCCGCCCCTCTGTCCCGTACAGCGTCAGGACCACCTGGGGCCCAGAGCGGGAGGGGAGTCAGGGAGGGAGAGTGGGCCTCTCTCCAACACCCCACCCCAGGCCAGGGAGGGGGACGCAGCAGAGCGCTTAGCCAGACTCGCTCTGGCTGCGGGCTGCGGGGGGCAGTGCTGTCGAGCTCCCTCTCCTCACCTTGGCCGAGGTGGCGGCTCCTCTGCGATAGCCTGTGAAGACCTGAACCAGGTAGCAGCAGCAGGAGGCGGCACTGGAGGCACTGCCCCCCAAGACCGTGACCTTGGCCTGGGGCAGAAGAGCAGGCGGCAGAGTGGAGCCAGCAGCCCCCCCCCAGCCCAGCCCTCGCTGGTGCCCCTCCTGCCTCACCTTCCTGCGGTCCCCCTTTTGCTTACGGCAGGCCCACAGCAGGAGGGCTCCATAGGCCAGCAAGAGGCTGCACAGCAAGGCCAGGCCCACGGGGTTCTGCCCCACTCGGCTCAGGAGCTGCCCCACATGCTGGAAGTCAATCACGTGGGGCACAACCACCAGGAAGCGGCCAAAGAAGCTCAGATGGCTGCACAGGCACTGCGTCCGGCGGAGGGTGCTTTCAGGGCCCACCTGCAAGGGAAGGGAAGCAGGGCGCCCTCCCTCACTGCCTGAGGGAAAAGAGGACCCCAGGAGAGGGAGGGAGGGAGGGAGGGAGGGAGGGAGGGAGGAAGGAAGGAAGGAAGGAAGGAAGGAAGGAAGGAAGGAAGGAAGGAAGGAAGGAAGGGAGGAGGGAGGGAGGGAGGGAGGGAGGGAGGGAGGGAGGGAGAGCGGGAGAGAGAGCGGGAGGAAGGGGGAGGGAAAAAGGGAGAGAGAGAGGGGGAAGGGAGGGAAGGAGGAAGGGAGGGAGGAAAGAAGAGAGAAGGAAGGAAGAAAGGAAGGAAGGGAGGAGGGAGGAGGGAAGGGAGGGAGGGAGGGAGAGAGGGAGGAGGGAGGGAAGGGAGAAAGGAAGGGGAGGAGGGGGGAGGAAGGGGGAAGGAAGAGAGGGAGGGGGAATGGAGGAAAGGGAGGGAGGGGGAAGGAGGGAGGGAGGGAGGAAGGGGAAGGAAGAGAAGAAGGAAGGGGGAGGGAGGGAGGAAGGAAGGAAAAAAGGAAGAGAGGGAGGGGGAATGGAGGAGGAAGGGAGGAAGGAAGAGAGGAAGGAAGGGGGAGGGAAAAAGTGAGAGAGAGAGGGGGAAGGGAGGGAAGGAGGAAGGGAGGGAGAAAGAAGAGAGAAGGAAGGAAGGAAGGAAGGGAAGGGAAGAAGGAAGGAAGGAAGGAAGGAAGGAAGGAAGGAAGGAAGGAAGAAGGAAGAAGAAAAGAAGAAAGAAAGAAAGAAAGAAGGAAGAGAAAGAAGAAGAAAGAAAGAAAGAAAGAAAGAAGAATGAAGGAAGGAAGGAAGAAGGAAGGAAGGAAGGAAGGAAGGAAGGAAGGAAGGAAGGAGAAGGAAGGAAGGAAGGGTGTAGGAAGAGAGGAAGGAAGGGGGAGGAGGAGGGAGGGAGGAGGAAGGAAGAGGGAAGAGAGGGAGGAGGAAGGAGGAGGGAGGGAAGGGTAGGAAGAGAGGAGGGAGGGGGAGATGGAGGGAAGGAGGGAGGGGAGGAAGGAAGGAAGAGAGGAAGGGGGAGGGAGGGAGGAAGGAGGGAATGAAGAGAGGGAGGGGGAAGGGAGGGAGGGAGGAAGAGAGAGGGAGGGGGAATGAGAGGGAAGGAGGAAGGAAGGTGGAGGAAGGAAGGAAGGAGAGGGAGGAAGGAGGGAGGGAGGAAGAGAGGGAGGGAAGGAGGAAGGAAGGGAAGAGAGGGAGAGGGGAGTGGAGAAGGAGGATGGAAGGGGAGGGAGGGGAAGGGAGGAGGAGAGAGGGAGGTGAGGAGAGGGAGGGAGGGAAGGAGGAAGGAGAGGAAGAGAGGGATGGAAGGTGAGGGAGGGAGAGAGGGAGGGGGATGGAGGGTAGAGGAGGAGGAGGGAGGGAGGAAGGGGAGGGAGGGAGGCAGGAAGGAGGCAAGGAAGGAACAGAGGGTGG